>NW_028225750.1:0-179641 GCF_052327205.1 Somniosus microcephalus
CAGAATGAGACTTTCGTACCAGAATAGGCCAACATACCAGAATGGCCAACATAGCAGAATGGACAACATACCAGAATAGACCAACATACCAGAATGGTCAACATACCAGAATGACCAACATACCAGATTGACCAGCAGACCAGAATGGGCCAACATACTAGAATGGCCAACATACCAGAAAGGCCAAAATATCAGAAAGGCCAACATACCAGAATAGGCCAATATACCAGAGTAGACCCAACATACCAGAATGATGAACATACCAGAATGACCAACATATCTGAATGGCCAACATAGCAGAATAGGCCAACATACCAGAATCGTCAACATACAAGAATGACCAACATACCAGAATGGCCAACATACCCGAATGGTCAACATACCAGAATCACCAACATACCAGAATAGCCAACATACCAGAATGGCCAGCATACTAGAATGGCCAACATACAAGAATAGACCAACATACCAGAATGGTCACCATACCAGAATGGCTAACATACCAGAATGGTAAAAATACCAAAAAGGCCAACATACCAGAATGGCCAACATACCAGAATAGGCTGACATAAAAGAATGGCCAACATACCAGAAAGGCTAACATACAAGAATGGCCAACACACCAGAATGGCCAACACACCAGAATGGCCAACACACCAGTGTAGGCCAACATACCAGAATGGCCATCATACCAGAAAGGTCAACATACCAGAATAGGCCAACATACCGGAATGGCCAACATACCAGAATGGCCAACATACCGGAATATGCTAACATACCAGAATAGGCCAACATACCAGAAAAGTCAACATACCAGAATGGCCAACATAGCAGAATGGTAAACATGCCAGAATGGTCAACATACCAGAATAGGCCAACATACCAGAACAGGCCAACATACCAGAATGGCCAGCATACTAGAATGGCCACCATACAAGAATAGACCAACATACCAGAATGGTCACCATACCAGAATGGCCAACATACCAGAATGGTAAACATACCAAAAAGGCAACATACCCAGAATGGCCAACGTACCAGAATGGCCAACATACCAGAATAGGCCGACGTACAAGAATGGCCAACATACCAGAAAGGCTAACATACAAGAATGGCCAACACGCCAGAATGGCCAACACACCAGAATGGCCAACACACCAGAATGGCCAACACACCAGTGTAGGCCAACATAGCAGAATGGCCAACATACCACAATAGGCCAATATACCAGAATGACCATCATGCCAGAAAGGTCAACATACCAGAATAGGCCAACATACTGGAATGGCCAACATACCAGAATGGGCAACATACCAGAATAGGCTAACATACCAGAATAGGCCTACATACCAGAAAGGTCAACATACCAGAATGGCCAACATAGCAGAATGGTAAACATGCCAGAATGGTCAACATACCTGAATAGGACAACATACCAGAATAGGCCAACATACCAGAATGGCCAACATATCACAATAGGACAATATACCAGCATGACCATCATACCAGAAAGGCCAATATAACAGAATAGACAAAAATACTGAAAAGGCCAACATACCAGAATGGCCAACATACCAGAATGGCCAACAAATCAGAATGGTCAACATACCAGAATAGCCAATATAGCAGAATGGTAAACTTACCAGTAAGGCCAACAAACCAGAATGGGCAACATAACAGAATGGTCAACATACAAGCGTGGCCAACATCCCAAAATACGCCAACATACCAGGATGTCCAACATACCATAATAGGCCAACATACAAGAATAGACCAACATACCAGAATGGTCACCATACCAGAATAGACCAACATACCAGAAAGATCAACATACCAGAATGACCAACATAACAGAATGGACAACATTCCAGAATTCTCAACATACCAGAATAGCCAACAGACCAGAATAGGCCCACATACCAGAATGGCCAACATACCAGAACAGGCCAAGATAACAGAATAGGCCAACATACCAGAATGGCCAACAGACCAGAATGGCCAACATAGCAGAATAGGCCAACATACCAGAATAGACCAACATACCAGAATGGCCAACATACCAGAATGGCCAACATACCAGAATAGGACAACATACCAGATTGGCCAACATAGAACAATGGCCAACATAGAAGAATGGCCAACACACCAGAATGGGCCAACATACTACAATAGGCCAACATACCAAAGTAGGCCAACGTATCAGAATGGCCAACATACCAGAAACGGCCAACATACCAGAATGGCCAACATACCAGAATGGCCAACATAACTGAATGGCCAACATACCAGAACGGCCAACATACCAGAATGCCCAGCATATAACAATAGGCCAACATACCAGAATGGCCAACACACCAGAATGGCCATCGTACCAGAATGGCCAACTTACCAGAATGGCCAACATACCAGAATGACTATCGTACCAGAATAGGCCAACATACCAGAATGGCCAATATAGCAGAATGGACGACATACCAGAATGGCCAACATACCAGAATAGACTAACATACCAGAATGACCAACATACCAGAATGGCCAGCAGACCAGAATGGCCAACATACCAGAATCGGCCAATATACCAGAATTGGCCAATATACCAGAATGGCCAACATACCAGAACGGCCAACATACCAGAATGTCCAGCATATCAGAATGGGCAAACATACCAGAATGGCCAGCAGAGCAGAATGGCCAACATACCAGAATGGCCAACATACCAGAATGGCCAACATACCAGAATGACCAACATACCAGTATGGCAAACATTCCAGAATTTTCAACATACCAGAATGGCCAATATACCAGAATAGGCCAACATACCAGAATAGGCCAACATACCAGAATGGCCAACATACCAGAATAGGCCAACATACCAAAACAGACCAACATACCAGAATGGCCAACACATCAGAATGGCCAACATACCAGAATAGGCCAATATACCAGAATAGGCCAACATAGAACAATGGCCAACATAGAAGAATGG
Organism: Somniosus microcephalus; assembly: GCF_052327205.1. Lineage (NCBI taxonomy): Eukaryota > Metazoa > Chordata > Chondrichthyes > Squaliformes > Somniosidae > Somniosus > Somniosus microcephalus. The sequence continues at coordinate 2,987 of NW_028225750.1, forward strand.
CCAACACACCAGAATGGGCCAACATACTACAATAGGCCAACATACCAAAGTAGGCCAACGTATCAGACTGGCCAACATACCAGAAACGGCCAACATACCAGAATGGCCAACATACCAGAATGGCCAACATACCAGAATAGGCCAACATACCAGAATGGCCAACATACCAGAATGACTTTCGTACCAGAATAGGCCAACATACCAGAATGGCCAACATAGCAGAATGGACAACATACCAGAATAGACCAACATACCAGAATGGTCAACATACCAGAATGACCAACATACCAGATTGACCAGCAGACCAGAATGGCCAACATACTAGAATGGCCAACATACCAGAAAGGCCAAAATATCAGAAAGGCCAACATACCAGAATAGGCCAATATACCAGAGTAGACCAACATACCAGAATGATGAACATACCAGAATGACCAACATATCTGAATGGCCAACATAGCAGAATAGGCCAACATACCAGAATCGTCAACATACAAGAATGACCAACATACCAGAATGGCCAACATACCCGAATGGTCAACATACCAGAATCACCAACATACCAGAATAGCCAACATACCAGAATGGCCAGCATACTAGAATGGCCAACATACAAGAATAGACCAACATACCAGAATGGTCACCATACCAGAATGGCTAACATACCAGAATGGTAAAAATACCAAAAAGGCCAACATACCAGAATGGCCAACATACCAGAATAGGCTGACATAAAAGAATGGCCAACATACCAGAAAGGCTAACATACAAGAATGGCCAACACACCAGAATGGCCAACACACCAGAATGGCCAACACACCAGTGTAGGCCAACATACCAGAATGGCCATCATACCAGAAAGGTCAACATACCAGAATAGGCCAACATACCGGAATGGCCAACATACCAGAATGGCCAACATACCGGAATATGCTAACATACCAGAATAGGCCAACATACCAGAAAAGTCAACATACCAGAATGGCCAACATAGCAGAATGGTAAACATGCCAGAATGGTCAACATACCAGAATAGGCCAACATACCAGAACAGGCCAACATACCAGAATGGCCAGCATACTAGAATGGCCACCATACAAGAATAGACCAACATACCAGAATGGTCACCATACCAGAATGGCCAACATACCAGAATGGTAAACATACCAAAAAGGCAACATACCAGAATGGCCAACGTACCAGAATGGCCAACATACCAGAATAGGCCGACGTACAAGAATGGCCAACATACCAGAAAGGCTAACATACAAGAATGGCCAACACGCCAGAATGGCCAACACACCAGAATGGCCAACACACCAGAATGGCCAACACACCAGTGTAGGCCAACATAGCAGAATGGCCAACATACCACAATAGGCCAATATACCAGAATGACCATCATGCCAGAAAGGTCAACATACCAGAATAGGCCAACATACTGGAATGGCCAACATACCAGAATGGGCAACATACCAGAATAGGCTAACATACCAGAATAGGCCTACATACCAGAAAGGTCAACATACCAGAATGGCCAACATAGCAGAATGGTAAACATGCCAGAATGGTCAACATACCTGAATAGGACAACATACCAGAATAGGCCAACATACCAGAATGGCCAACATATCACAATAGGACAATATACCAGCATGACCATCATACCAGAAAGGCCAATATAACAGAATAGACAAAAATACTGAAAAGGCCAACATACCAGAATGGCCAACATACCAGAATGGCCAACAAATCAGAATGGTCAACATACCAGAATAGCCAATATAGCAGAATGGTAAACTTACCAGAAAGGCCAACAAACCAGAATGGGCAACATAACAGAATGGTCAACATACAAGCGTGGCCAACATCCCAAAATACGCCAACATACCAGGATGTCCAACATACCATAATAGGCCAACATACAAGAATAGACCAACATACCAGAATGGTCACCATACCAGAATAGACCAACATACCAGAAAGATCAACATACCAGAATGACCAACATAACAGAATGGACAACATTCCAGAATTCTCAACATACCAGAATAGCCAACAGACCAGAATAGGCCCACATACCAGAATGGCCAACATACCAGAACAGGCCAAGATAACAGAATAGGCCAACATACCAGAATGGCCAACAGACCAGAATGGCCAACATAGCAGAATAGGCCAACATACCAGAATAGACCAACATACCAGAATGGCCAACATACCAGAATGGCCAACATACCAGAATAGGACAACATACCAGATTGGCCAACATAGAACAATGGCCAACATAGAAGAATGGCCAACACACCAGAATGGGCCAACATACTACAATAGGCCAACATACCAAAGTAGGCCAACGTATCAGAATGGCCAACATACCAGAAACGGCCAACATACCAGAATGGCCAACATACCAGAATGGCCAACATAACTGAATGGCCAACATACCAGAACGGCCAACATACCAGAATGCCCAGCATATAACAATAGGCCAACATACCAGAATGGCCAACACACCAGAATGGCCATCGTACCAGAATGGCCAACTTACCAGAATGGCCAACATACCAGAATGACTATCGTACCAGAATAGGCCAACATACCAGAATGGCCAATATAGCAGAATGGACGACATACCAGAATGGCCAACATACCAGAATAGACTAACATACCAGAATGACCAACATACCAGAATGGCCAGCAGACCAGAATGGCCAACATACCAGAATCGGCCAATATACCAGAATTGGCCAATATACCAGAATGGCCAACATACCAGAACGGCCAACATACCAGAATGTCCAGCATATCAGAATGGGCAAACATACCAGAATGGCCAGCAGAGCAGAATGGCCAACATACCAGAATGGCCAACATACCAGAATGGCCAACATACCAGAATGACCAACATACCAGTATGGCAAACATTCCAGAATTTTCAACATACCAGAATGGCCAATATACCAGAATAGGCCAACATACCAGAATAGGCCAACATACCAGAATGGCCAACATACCAGAATAGGCCAACATACCAAAACAGACCAACATACCAGAATGGCCAACACATCAGAATGGCCAACATACCAGAATAGGCCAATATACCAGAATAGGCCAACATAGAACAATGGCCAACATAGAAGAATGGCCAACACACCAGAATGGGCCAACATACTACAATAGGCCAACATACCAAAGTAGGCCAACGTATCAGACTGGCCAACATACCAGAAACGGCCAACATACCAGAATGGCCAACATACCAGAATGGCCAACATACCAGAATAGGCCAACATACCAGAATGGCCAACATACCAGAATGACTTTCGTACCAGAATAGGCCAACATACCAGAATGGCCAACATAGCAGAATGGACAACATACCAGAATAGACCAACATACCAGAATGGTCAACATACCAGAATGACCAACATACCAGATTGACCAGCAGACCAGAATGGCCAACATACTAGAATGGCCAACATACCAGAAAGGCCAAAATATCAGAAAGGCCAACATACCAGAATAGGCCAATATACCAGAGTAGACCAACATACCAGAATGATGAACATACCAGAATGACCAACATATCTGAATGGCCAACATAGCAGAATAGGCCAACATACCAGAATCGTCAACATACAAGAATGACCAACATACCAGAATGGCCAACATACCCGAATGGTCAACATACCAGAATCACCAACATACCAGAATAGCCAACATACCAGAATGGCCAGCATACTAGAATGGCCAACATACAAGAATAGACCAACATACCAGAATGGTCACCATACCAGAATGGCTAACATACCAGAATGGTAAAAATACCAAAAAGGCCAACATACCAGAATGGCCAACATACCAGAATAGGCTGACATAAAAGAATGGCCAACATACCAGAAAGGCTAACATACAAGAATGGCCAACACACCAGAATGGCCAACACACCAGAATGGCCAACACACCAGTGTAGGCCAACATACCAGAATGGCCATCATACCAGAAAGGTCAACATACCAGAATAGGCCAACATACCGGAATGGCCAACATACCAGAATGGCCAACATACCGGAATATGCTAACATACCAGAATAGGCCAACATACCAGAAAAGTCAACATACCAGAATGGCCAACATAGCAGAATGGTAAACATGCCAGAATGGTCAACATACCAGAATAGGCCAACATACCAGAACAGGCCAACATACCAGAATGGCCAGCATACTAGAATGGCCACCATACAAGAATAGACCAACATACCAGAATGGTCACCATACCAGAATGGCCAACATACCAGAATGGTAAACATACCAAAAAGGCAACATACCAGAATGGCCAACGTACCAGAATGGCCAACATACCAGAATAGGCCGACGTACAAGAATGGCCAACATACCAGAAAGGCTAACATACAAGAATGGCCAACACGCCAGAATGGCCAACACACCAGAATGGCCAACACACCAGAATGGCCAACACACCAGTGTAGGCCAACATAGCAGAATGGCCAACATACCACAATAGGCCAATATACCAGAATGACCATCATGCCAGAAAGGTCAACATACCAGAATAGGCCAACATACTGGAATGGCCAACATACCAGAATGGGCAACATACCAGAATAGGCTAACATACCAGAATAGGCCTACATACCAGAAAGGTCAACATACCAGAATGGCCAACATAGCAGAATGGTAAACATGCCAGAATGGTCAACATACCTGAATAGGACAACATACCAGAATAGGCCAACATACCAGAATGGCCAACATATCACAATAGGACAATATACCAGCATGACCATCATACCAGAAAGGCCAATATAACAGAATAGACAAAAATACTGAAAAGGCCAACATACCAGAATGGCCAACATACCAGAATGGCCAACAAATCAGAATGGTCAACATACCAGAATAGCCAATATAGCAGAATGGTAAACTTACCAGTAAGGCCAACAAACCAGAATGGGCAACATAACAGAATGGTCAACATACAAGCGTGGCCAACATCCCAAAATACGCCAACATACCAGGATGTCCAACATACCATAATAGGCCAACATACAAGAATAGACCAACATACCAGAATGGTCACCATACCAGAATAGACCAACATACCAGAAAGATCAACATACCAGAATGACCAACATAACAGAATGGACAACATTCCAGAATTCTCAACATACCAGAATAGCCAACAGACCAGAATAGGCCCACATACCAGAATGGCCAACATACCAGAACAGGCCAAGATAACAGAATAGGCCAACATACCAGAATGGCCAACAGACCAGAATGGCCAACATAGCAGAATAGGCCAACATACCAGAATAGACCAACATACCAGAATGGCCAACATACCAGAATGGCCAACATACCAGAATAGGACAACATACCAGATTGGCCAACATAGAACAATGGCCAACATAGAAGAATGGCCAACACACCAGAATGGGCCAACATACTACAATAGGCCAACATACCAAAGTAGGCCAACGTATCAGAATGGCCAACATACCAGAAACGGCCAACATACCAGAATGGCCAACATACCAGAATGGCCAACATAACTGAATGGCCAACATACCAGAACGGCCAACATACCAGAATGCCCAGCATATAACAATAGGCCAACATACCAGAATGGCCAACACACCAGAATGGCCATCGTACCAGAATGGCCAACTTACCAGAATGGCCAACATACCAGAATGACTATCGTACCAGAATAGGCCAACATACCAGAATGGCCAATATAGCAGAATGGACGACATACCAGAATGGCCAACATACCAGAATAGACTAACATACCAGAATGACCAACATACCAGAATGGCCAGCAGACCAGAATGGCCAACATACCAGAATCGGCCAATATACCAGAATTGGCCAATATACCAGAATGGCCAACATACCAGAACGGCCAACATACCAGAATGTCCAGCATATCAGAATGGGCAAACATACCAGAATGGCCAGCAGAGCAGAATGGCCAACATACCAGAATGGCCAACATACCAGAATGGCCAACATACCAGAATGACCAACATACCAGTATGGCAAACATTCCAGAATTTTCAACATACCAGAATGGCCAATATACCAGAATAGGCCAACATACCAGAATAGGCCAACATACCAGAATGGCCAACATACCAGAATAGGCCAACATACCAAAACAGACCAACATACCAGAATGGCCAACACATCAGAATGGCCAACATACCAGAATAGGCCAATATACCAGAATAGGCCAACATAGAACAATGGCCAACATAGAAGAATGGCCAACACACCAGAATGGGCCAACATACTACAATAGGCCAACATACCAAAGTAGGCCAACGTATCAGACTGGCCAACATACCAGAAACGGCCAACATACCAGAATGGCCAACATACCAGAATGGCCAACATACCAGAATAGGCCAACATACCAGAATGGCCAACATACCAGAATGACTTTCGTACCAGAATAGGCCAACATACCAGAATGGCCAACATAGCAGAATGGACAACATACCAGAATAGACCAACATACCAGAATGGTCAACATACCAGAATGACCAACATACCAGATTGACCAGCAGACCAGAATGGCCAACATACTAGAATGGCCAACATACCAGAAAGGCCAAAATATCAGAAAGGCCAACATACCAGAATAGGCCAATATACCAGAGTAGACCAACATACCAGAATGATGAACATACCAGAATGACCAACATATCTGAATGGCCAACATAGCAGAATAGGCCAACATACCAGAATCGTCAACATACAAGAATGACCAACATACCAGAATGGCCAACATACCCGAATGGTCAACATACCAGAATCACCAACATACCAGAATAGCCAACATACCAGAATGGCCAGCATACTAGAATGGCCAACATACAAGAATAGACCAACATACCAGAATGGTCACCATACCAGAATGGCTAACATACCAGAATGGTAAAAATACCAAAAAGGCCAACATACCAGAATGGCCAACATACCAGAATAGGCTGACATAAAAGAATGGCCAACATACCAGAAAGGCTAACATACAAGAATGGCCAACACACCAGAATGGCCAACACACCAGAATGGCCAACACACCAGTGTAGGCCAACATACCAGAATGGCCATCATACCAGAAAGGTCAACATACCAGAATAGGCCAACATACCGGAATGGCCAACATACCAGAATGGCCAACATACCGGAATATGCTAACATACCAGAATAGGCCAACATACCAGAAAAGTCAACATACCAGAATGGCCAACATAGCAGAATGGTAAACATGCCAGAATGGTCAACATACCAGAATAGGCCAACATACCAGAACAGGCCAACATACCAGAATGGCCAGCATACTAGAATGGCCACCATACAAGAATAGACCAACATACCAGAATGGTCACCATACCAGAATGGCCAACATACCAGAATGGTAAACATACCAAAAAGGCAACATACCAGAATGGCCAACGTACCAGAATGGCCAACATACCAGAATAGGCCGACGTACAAGAATGGCCAACATACCAGAAAGGCTAACATACAAGAATGGCCAACACGCCAGAATGGCCAACACACCAGAATGGCCAACACACCAGAATGGCCAACACACCAGTGTAGGCCAACATAGCAGAATGGCCAACATACCACAATAGGCCAATATACCAGAATGACCATCATGCCAGAAAGGTCAACATACCAGAATAGGCCAACATACTGGAATGGCCAACATACCAGAATGGGCAACATACCAGAATAGGCTAACATACCAGAATAGGCCTACATACCAGAAAGGTCAACATACCAGAATGGCCAACATAGCAGAATGGTAAACATGCCAGAATGGTCAACATACCTGAATAGGACAACATACCAGAATAGGCCAACATACCAGAATGGCCAACATATCACAATAGGACAATATACCAGCATGACCATCATACCAGAAAGGCCAATATAACAGAATAGACAAAAATACTGAAAAGGCCAACATACCAGAATGGCCAACATACCAGAATGGCCAACAAATCAGAATGGTCAACATACCAGAATAGCCAATATAGCAGAATGGTAAACTTACCAGTAAGGCCAACAAACCAGAATGGGCAACATAACAGAATGGTCAACATACAAGCGTGGCCAACATCCCAAAATACGCCAACATACCAGGATGTCCAACATACCATAATAGGCCAACATACAAGAATAGACCAACATACCAGAATGGTCACCATACCAGAATAGACCAACATACCAGAAAGATCAACATACCAGAATGACCAACATAACAGAATGGACAACATTCCAGAATTCTCAACATACCAGAATAGCCAACAGACCAGAATAGGCCCACATACCAGAATGGCCAACATACCAGAACAGGCCAAGATAACAGAATAGGCCAACATACCAGAATGGCCAACAGACCAGAATGGCCAACATAGCAGAATAGGCCAACATACCAGAATAGACCAACATACCAGAATGGCCAACATACCAGAATGGCCAACATACCAGAATAGGACAACATACCAGATTGGCCAACATAGAACAATGGCCAACATAGAAGAATGGCCAACACACCAGAATGGGCCAACATACTACAATAGGCCAACATACCAAAGTAGGCCAACGTATCAGAATGGCCAACATACCAGAAACGGCCAACATACCAGAATGGCCAACATACCAGAATGGCCAACATAACTGAATGGCCAACATACCAGAACGGCCAACATACCAGAATGCCCAGCATATAACAATAGGCCAACATACCAGAATGGCCAACACACCAGAATGGCCATCGTACCAGAATGGCCAACTTACCAGAATGGCCAACATACCAGAATGACTATCGTACCAGAATAGGCCAACATACCAGAATGGCCAATATAGCAGAATGGACGACATACCAGAATGGCCAACATACCAGAATAGACTAACATACCAGAATGACCAACATACCAGAATGGCCAGCAGACCAGAATGGCCAACATACCAGAATCGGCCAATATACCAGAATTGGCCAATATACCAGAATGGCCAACATACCAGAACGGCCAACATACCAGAATGTCCAGCATATCAGAATGGGCAAACATACCAGAATGGCCAGCAGAGCAGAATGGCCAACATACCAGAATGGCCAACATACCAGAATGGCCAACATACCAGAATGACCAACATACCAGTATGGCAAACATTCCAGAATTTTCAACATACCAGAATGGCCAATATACCAGAATAGGCCAACATACCAGAATAGGCCAACATACCAGAATGGCCAACATACCAGAATAGGCCAACATACCAAAACAGACCAACATACCAGAATGGCCAACACATCAGAATGGCCAACATACCAGAATAGGCCAATATACCAGAATAGGCCAACATAGAACAATGGCCAACATAGAAGAATGGCCAACACACCAGAATGGGCCAACATACTACAATAGGCCAACATACCAAAGTAGGCCAACGTATCAGACTGGCCAACATACCAGAAACGGCCAACATACCAGAATGGCCAACATACCAGAATGGCCAACATACCAGAATAGGCCAACATACCAGAATGGCCAACATACCAGAATGACTTTCGTACCAGAATAGGCCAACATACCAGAATGGCCAACATAGCAGAATGGACAACATACCAGAATAGACCAACATACCAGAATGGTCAACATACCAGAATGACCAACATACCAGATTGACCAGCAGACCAGAATGGCCAACATATCAGAATCGGCCAATATACCAGAATTGGCCAATATACCAGAATGGCCAACATACCAGAATGGCCAACATACCAGAATGTCCAGCATATCAGAATAGGCCAACATACCAGAATGGCCAGCCGAGCAGAATGGCCAACATACCAGAATGGCCAACATACCAGAATGGCCAACATAACAGAATGGCCAACATACCAGAAGAGACCAACATACCAGAATGGTCAACATACCAGAATGACCAACATACCAGAATAGGCCAACATACCAGAATAGGCCAACATACCAGAATGGCCAACATACCAGAATAGGCCAACATACCAAAACAGACCAACATACCAGAATGGCCAACATATCAGAATGGCCAACATACCAGAATAGGCCAATATACCAGAATAGGCCAACATACCAGAGTGACCAACATACCAGAATGGCCAACATATCAGAATGGGCAACATAACAGAATGGACAACATACATGAATGGCCAACATACCAAAATAGGCCAACATTCTAGAATAGGCCAGCATACCAAAATAGGACAAATACCAGAATGGCCAACATATCAGAATGGCCAACCTACTAGAATGGTCAACAAACCAGAATCACCAACATACAAGAATAGCCAACATAGCAGAATAGGCCCACATACCAGAATGTCCAACATACATGAATGGCCAACATACCAGAATGGCCAACATACCAGAAAGGCCAACGTACCAGAATGGCCAGCATATCAGAATGGCCAACATACCAGAATAGGCCAACATACCAGAATAGGACATCAAAGCAGAATGGCCAACATGCATTAATAGCCAACATACCTGAATGGCCAACATACCAGAATAGGCCAACATACCAGAATAGGCCAACATACCAGAATGGCCAACATACTAGAATAGGCCAACATACTAGAATAGGCCTACATACCAGAATGGCCAACATACCAGAATGGCCAACATACCAGAATGGCCAACATACCAGAATAGGCCAACATACCAGAATGGCCAATGTACCAGAATGGCCAACATACCAGAAGAGGCCGACATATAAGAATGGCCAACATACCAGAAAGGCTCACATGCCAGAATGGCCAACACACCAGAATGGCCAACACACCAGAATGAACAACACACCAGAAGGGGCCAACATACCAGAATGGTCAACATACCAGAATGGCCTATATAGCAGAATGGTAAACATGCCAGAATGGCCAACAGAGCAGACTAGGCCAAATTACCAGTTTGGCCAACATACATGAAGGGCCAACATTCCAGAATGGTTAACATACCAGAATAGGCCAACATACCAGAAAGGCCAACATATCACAATTGGCCAATATACCAGCATGACCATCATACCAGAAAGGCCAACATACCTGAATAGGCCAAAATACTGGAATGGACAACATACCAGAATGGCCAACAAACCAGAATGGTCAACATACCAGAATAGCCAACATAGCAGAATGGTAAACTAACCAGAATGGGCAACATAACAGAATGGCCAAAATAACAAAATAGGCAACATGCCAGAATGGTCAACATAAAAGAATGGCCAACATACCAGAATAGGCCAACATACTAGAATAGGCCAACATATCAAAATATGCTAACATACCAGAATGTCCAACATACCAAAATAGGCCAACATACCAGAATAGGCCAACATACCAGAATGGCCAAAATACCAGAATAGGCCAACATATCAGAATAGACCAACATACCAAAATGGCCAGCATACCAGAATGGCAAACATATCAGAATGGCCAACATACCAGATTAGGCCAACACACCAGAATGCCCAACATATCAGAATAGGCCAACATACCAGAATGGCCAACATACCAGAATAGGCCAACATACCAAAATAGACCAACATACCAGAATAGGCCAACATACCAGAATGGCCAAAATACCAGAATAGGCCAACATATCAGAATAGACCAACATACCAAAATGGCCAACATATCAGAATGGCCAACATACCAAAATAGGCCAACATTCTAGAATAGGCCAACATACCAAAATAGGCCAACATACCAGAATGGCCAACCTACTAGAATGGTCATTAAACCAGAATCACCAACATACTAGAATAGCCAACATAGCAGAATAGGCCAACGTACCAGAATGGCCAACATACATGAATGGCCAACATACCAGAATGGCCAAAATACCAGAAAGGCCAACATACCAGAAAGGCCAGCATATCGAGTGCGTCGGCGGGAATCCTGAGCGGCAGAGCGGGGCTATAAAAGTCCCAGAGACCAGGTAAGGCCTCAGTGCGTCGGCAGGAATCCTGAGCGGCAGAGCGGGGCTATAAAAGCCCCAGAGACCAGGTAAGGCCTCAGTGCGTCGGCGGGAATCCTGAGCGGCAGAGCGGGGCTATAAAAGCCCCAGAGACCAGGTAAGGCCTCAGTGCGTCGGCGGGAATCCTGAGCGGCAGAGCGGGGCTATAAAAGCCCCAGAGACCAGGTAAGGCCTCAGTGCGTCGGCGGGAATCCTGAGCGGCAGAGCGGGGCTATAAAAGCCCCAGAGACCAGGTAAGGCCTCAGTGCGTCGGCGGGAATCCTGAGCGGCAGAGCGGGGCTATAAAAGCCCCAGAGACCAGGTAAGGCCTCAGTGCGTCGGCGGGAATCCTGAGCGGCAGAGCGGGGCTATAAAAGCCCCAGAGACCAGGTAAGGCCTCAGTGCGTCGGCGGGAATCCTGAGCGGCAGAGCAGGGCTATAAAAGCCCCAGAGACCAGGTAAGGCCTCAGTGCGTCGGCGGGAATCCTGAGCGGCAGAGCGGAGCTATAAAAGCCCCAGAGACCAGGTAAGGCCTCAGTGCGTCGGCGGGAATCCTGAGCGGCAGAGCGGGGCTATAAAAGCCCCAGAGACCAGGTAAGGCCTCAGTGCGTCGGCGGGAATCCTGAGCGGCAGCAGCGGGGCTATAAAAGCCCCAGAGACCAGGTAAGGCCTACCAGTCTCCAGTCTGGGAACTCGGAGGGAAGGAGAGAGGTAAAAAGTAATCCAAGTGTGACGTCACCAGAAAATGGGAAAGTGGTTGGTGAGTATTTCTCCCTTTTGAAGCTTAAATCTCTTTGGTTTATAGTTTCTAAGGTGTGATATTCACCATCTAGAATCGGGGCAGAGGGTATTTAAGAATAATATTTTAATAAATTTAATTAATTACATAGAATGGGAGATCAGGTGATGTGTTGTTGCTGCTGCAATATGTGGGAGCTGGTGGACACCATTGATGCTCACGGTGATCACATTTGCAGTAAGTGTTGGCTGCTCGAGGAATTCCGGCTCTGTGTTGAAGAGCTGGAGTCCGAGCTTCAAACACTGAGACACATCAGGGAGGGGGAGAGTTACCTGGACTCTGTGTATCACGAGGTATTCACACCAATTAGATTAATTAATTCAGATGTAGTCCGTGGCCAGGGTCAGGATGGTGTGACTAGAAGTGAGGCAGGTACGGGGATCCAGGAGGTAGTGTTGGAGGAGCCGCGGCACTTGCACTTGTCCAACAGGTTCGAGGCTCTTACTCCCTGTGAGGTTGGGAACAGGGACTGCGGGGAGGATGAGCAACCTGGCCACAGCACCGTGGAGCAGGGGGCCATTCAAGTGGGGGGAGTTAAAAGAAATGTTGTAGTGGTAGGGGATAGTATCGTTAGGGGGATAGATAGAGTTCTTTGCAGCCGAGAGCGAGAGTCCCGAAGGCTGTGTTGCCTGCCCGGTGCCAGGGTTAAGGACATCTCCTCTGGACTGGAGAGAAACTTGGAGTGGGAGGGGGAGGATCCAGTTGTCGTGGTCCATGTTGGTACCAACGACATAGATAGGACAAGGAAGGAGGTTCTGCTGAGGGAGTTTGAGCAGCTAGGGGCCAAATTAAAAAGCAGAACCACAAGGGTAATAATCTCTGGATTATTACCTGAGCCACGAGCGAATTTGGCTAGGACAAATAAAATTAGAGAGTTAAATGCGTGGCTCAAAGACTGGTGTGGGAGAAATGGGTTTTGCTTCCTGGGACACTGGCACCAGTACTGGGGCAGGAGGGAGCTGTTCCGTTGGGACAGGCTTCACTTGGCCAGTGCGGGGACTAGAGTCCTGGCGGATCATATAACTAGGGCTGTAGAGAGGGCTTTAAACTAACTAGTGGGGGGGAGGTTCCTAGAGAGCAAATAATAAAAATGACAACAGAGAAGGTCATAGACTTAGGTAGCAGTGGGGAAATTGAAAACCAGAGCATGTCAGGAAGGGGCAGAAGGTATGGAGTAAAAGGTAAAGTAATAAAAAGGGCAAAAGCAGGAACTAAGTGTCACAAAACATCTGTGAAAGTTCTCTATCTGAATGCACGTAGCATTCGTAACAAAATAGACGAGTTAATGGCACAAATAACTACATATGGGTATGATCTTGTGGCCATTACAGAAACATGGCTGCAGGGTGACAATGTCTGGGAATTAAACATACCAGGTTATTTAACGATCAGGAAGGACAGGCAGGAAGGAAGGGAAGGTGGGGTGGCTATGTTAATAAAGGAAGGAATCACTGTAAAACAGAGAAATGATATTGGGTCAAAAGATCAGGATAATGAAACAGTTTGGGTGGAGGTAAGGAATAATAAGGGGAAAAAAACACTAGTGGGCGTAGTCTATAGGCCTCCGAACAGTGGCAACTCTGTTGGACGGAGTATCAATCAGGAAATAGTTGAGGCTTGTAATAAGGGAACATCTATAATTATGGATGATTTTAACTATCATATTAATTGGACAAATCAAATTGGGCAGGGCTGCCTTGAGGATGAGTCCATTGAGTGTATTAGGGATGGGTTTCTTGAGCAGTATGTAACTGAACTGACCAGGGGGCAAGCAACCTTAGATCTGGTCCTGTGTAACGAGACAGGATTAATTAAAAATGTCCTAGTAAAGGATCCCCTTGGAATGAGTGACCATAACATGGTTGAATTCCATATTCAATTAGAGGGTGAGAAGGCTGGATCTCAAACAAGCGTGCTAAGCTTGAATAAAGGAGACTATGAAGGTATGAGAGCGGAATTGAGTAGAGTGGATTGGGAAAATAGATTAAAGGGTAAGACGATACATGATCAGTGGTGTACATTTAAGGAGTTATTTTACAACTTCCAAAAAATATATATTCCACTGAGAAGAAAAGGGTGTAAAAGAAAAGACAGCCATCCGTGGCTATGTAAAGAAATTAAGGATAGTATTCGACTAAAAACAAGGGCATATAAGGTAGCCAAATCTAGTGCGAGGATAGAGGATTGGGAAAACTTGAAAAGACAGCAAAAAATAACAAAAAGATTGATTAAGAAAGGGAAGATAGATTATGAAAGTAAATTAGCAAAAAATATAAAAACAGATAGTAATATAAAAAGAAAAAGGGTGGCTAAAGTAAATGTTGGTCCCTTAGAGGATGAGACCGGGAAATTAATGGTGGGAAATATGGAGATGGCAAAAACACTGAATGAATATTTTGTATCAGTCTTTACAGTAGAAGACACTAAGAATATCCCAACACTGGACAAACAGGGGGCTAAAGGGGGGGAGGAGCTAAACACGATCAAAATCACTAAGGAAGTGGTACTCGGTAAAATAATGGGACTCAAGGCGCATAAATCACCTGGACCTGATGGCTTACATCCAAGGGTGTTGAGGGAAGTGACGGTAGGGATTGTGGATGCATTGGTAATAATTTTCCAAAACCCCCTGGACTCGACAAAGGTCCCAGCAGACTGGAAAACTGCTAATGTAACGCCCTTATTTAAAAAGGGCAGTGGAGAGAAGGCTGGAAACTATAGACCGATTAGCCTAACATCTGTGGTAGGTCAAATTTTGGAGTCCATTATTAAGGAGACAGTAACAGGACATTTGGATAATCATAATTTAATAGGACAAAGTCAGCATGGTTTTATGAAGGGGAAGTCATGTTTGACAAATTTGCTGGAGTTCTTTGAGGAAGTAACATATAGGGTGGATAAAGGGGAACCAGTGGACGTAGTGTATTTAGACTTCCAAAAGGCATTTGACAAGGTGCCACACAGAAGATTATTGCTTAAGATAAAAAATTACGGGATTGGGGGTAATATTCTGGCATGGATAGAGGATTGGCTATCTAACAGAAGGCAGAGAGTTGGGATAAATGGTTCATTCTCAGACTGGCAACCAGTAACTAGTGGTGTTCCGCAGGGGTCAGTGCTGGGTCCCCAAATCTTTACGATCTATATTAACGATTTGGAGGAGGGGACCGAGTGTAACATATCAAAGTTTGCAGATGATACTAAGATGGGAGGGAAAGTAGTGAGTGAGGAGGACATAAAAAACCTGCAAGGGGACATAGACAGGCTAAGTAAGTGGGCAGAGATTTGGCAGATGGAATACAATACTGGAAAGTGTGAGGTTATGCACTTTGGCAGGAAATATCGTAGAGCAAGTTATTATCTTAATGGCAAGAAACTGGAAAGTACTGAAGTACAAAGGGATCTGGGGGTCCTGGTGCACGAAACTCAAAAGGTTAGTATGCAGGTGCAGCAAGTGATTAAGAAGGCCAATGGAATGTTGGCTTTCATTGCTAGGGGGATAGAATATAAAAATAGGGAGGTATTGCTTCAGTTGTACAAGGTATTGGTGAGACCGCACCTGGAATACTGCGTACAGTTTTGGTGTCCATACTTAAGAAAGGACATACTTGCTCTCGAGTCAGTACAAAGAAGGTTCACTCGGTTAATCCCGGGGATGAGTGGATGGACATATGAGGAGAGGTTGAGTAGATTGGGACTGTACTCATTGCAGTTCAGAAGAATGAGAGGCGATCTTATTCAAACATATCAGATTGTGAAGGGGTTGGATCGGGTGGATGCGGGGAGGATGTTCCCGATGATGGGTGAAACTAGAACTAGGGGGCATAGTCTTAGAATAAGTGGCTGCTCTTTCAAAACTGAGATGAGGAGGAACTACTTCACTCAGAGGGTGGTCGGTCCATGGAATATGCTGCCCCAAAAAGCTGTAGAAGCTACATCATTACATAAATTTAAAACAGAAATAGAGTTTCCTAGAAGTAAAGGGAATTAAGGGTTTTGGGGAGCGGGCAGGAATTGGACATGAGTCTAGGTTCGGATCGGACATGGCCCTGTGGGTAGCGGAGCGGGCCCAGGGGCCGTGTAGCCTGATCCTGCTCCTATTTCGTGTGTCTAATTCTTTTAGATTCAGGAGATGGATCTGTGATAGTGGATTGGCGGTTAGGATCAGATCAGCCATGATCTTATTGAATGGCGGAGCAGGCTCGAGGGGCCGATTGGCCGACTCCTGCTCCTATTTCTTATGTTCTTATGTTCTTATCAGAATGGCCAACATACCAGAATAGGACATCAAAGCAGAATGGCCAACGTACATTAATGGCCAACATACCCAAATGGCCAACATACCAGAATAGGCCAACATACCAGAATAGGCCAACATACCAGAATGGCCAACATACTAGAAAAGGCCAACATACTAGAATAGGCCAACATACCACAATGACCAACATGCCAGAATGGCCAACATGCCAGAATGGCCAACATACCAAATAGGCTAACATACCAGAATGGCCAACATACCAGAATAGGCCAACATACCAGTCTAGGCCAACATGCCAGAATGGCCAACATAAAAGAATAGGCCAACATACCAGAATGGCCAACATACCAGAATGGCGAACAAACCAGAATAGGCCAACATACCAGAATGGCCAACATACCAGAATGGCCAACATAACAGAATGGCCAACATATCACAATAGGCCAACAAAACAGAATGGCCAACATACCAGAAAGGGAAACATACCAGAATAGCCAACATACCAGAATAGGCCAACATACCAGAATGGCCAACACACCAGAATGCCCATCGTACCAGAATGGCCAACATACCAGATTGACCAACATACCCGAATGGGCAACAAACCAGAATAGGCCAACATACCAGAATGGCCATCGTACCAGAATAGGCCAACATACCAGAATAGGCCAACATACCAGAATAGACAACATACCGGAATGGCCAACATACCAGAATGGCCATAATACTGGAATGGCCAACATACCAGAATGGCCAACATAGCAGAATAGGCCAACATACCAAAATGGGCAACATACCAGAATGGCCAACATAGCAGAATAGACCAACATACCAGAAAGATCAACATGCCAGAATGAGCAACATAACAGAATGGCCAACATTCCAGGATTCTCAACAGACCAGAATAGCCAACATAACAGAATAGGCCCAAATACCAGACTGGCCAACATACCAGAACAGGCCAACATAACAGAATAGGCCAACATACCAGAATGGCCAACAGACCAGAATGGCCAACATAGCAGAATAGGCCAACATACCAGAATAGACCAACATACCAGAATGGCCAACATACCTGAATGGCCAACATACCAGAATAGGACAACATACCAGATTGGCCAACATAGAACAATGGCCAACATAGAAGAATGGCCAACACACCAGAATGGGCCAACATACTACAATAGGCCAACATACCAAAGTAGGCCAACGTGTCAGAATGGCCAACATACCAGAAACAGCCAACATACCACAATGGCCAACATACCAGAATGGCCAACATAACAGATTGGCCAACATACCAGAACGGCCAACATACCAGAATGTCCAGCATATAACAATAGGCCAACATACCAGAATGGCCAACACACCAGAATGGCCATCGTACCAGAATGGCCAACATAGCAGAATAGGCCAACATACCAGAATGGCCAACACACCAGAATGGCCATCGTAAAATAATGGCCAACATACCAGAATAGGCCAACATACCAGAATGGCCAACATACCAGTATAGGACAACATACCAGCATGACCAACATACCAGAATGGCCAACATTCCAGAATTCTCAACATACCAGAATGGCCAATATAACACAATAGGCCAACATACCAGAATGGCCAACAGACCAGAATGGCCAACATAGCAGAATAGGCCAACTTACCAGAATAGACCAACATACCAGAATGGCCAACATACCAGATTGGCCAACATACCAGAATAGGCCAACATACCAGATTGGCCAACATAGAAGAATGGCCAGCATAGCAGAATAGGCCAACGTACTACAATAGGCCAACATACCTAAATAGGCCAACATATCAGAATGGGCCAACATACCAGAAACGGCCAACATACCAGAATGGCCAACATACCAGAATGGCCAACATACCAGAATGGCCAACATACCAGAATGGCCAACATACCAGAATAGGCCAACATACCAGAATGGCCAACACACCAGAATGGCCATCGTACCACAATGGCCAACATACCAGAATAGGCCAACATACCAGAATGGCCAACATACCAGAATGTCCAACATACCAGAAAGGCCAACATACCAGAATGGCCAGCATATCAGAATAGGCCAACATACCAGAATGGCCAACATACCAGAAAAGGACAACATACTGGAATAGGCCAACATACCAGAATGGCCAAAATAACAGACTGGCCAACATAACGGAATGGCCAACATACCAGAATAGACCAACATACAAGAATGGCCAACATACCAGAATGACCAAGATACCAGAATGGCCAACATTCCAGAATTGTTAACATACCAGGATGGACAATATACCAGAATAGGCCAACATACCAGAATAGGCCAAGAGACCAGAATAGTCAACAGACCAGAATGGCCAACAGACCAGAATAGCCAACATAGTAGAATAGGCCAGCATACCAGAATCGGCCAACATACCAGAATGGCCAACATACCAGAATGGCCAAAATACCAGAATGGCCAACATACCAGAATGGTCAACATACCAGAATGGGCCCACATACCAGAATAGGCCAACATACCAGAGTAGTCCAACATTCCAGCATAGTCCAACATACCAGAATTGCCTACATACCTGAATGGCCAACATACCAGTATCGGCCAAAATACCAGAATGGCCAACGTAACAGAATGGCCAACACACCAGAATAGGCCAACATACCAGAATGGCCAACATACCAAAATAGGCCAACATACCAGAATGGCCAACACACCAGAAAGGACATCGTACCAGAATGGCCAACATACCAGTTTGACCAACATACCCGAATGGCCAACATACCAGAATAGGCCAACATACCAGATTAGACCAACATAACAGAATGGCCAAAACACCAGAATGGCTAACGTACCAGAATGGCCAACATACTGGAATAGGTCAACATACCAGAATGGCCAACATACCAGAATGGCCAACATAACAGAATGGCCAACATACCAGAATACATCAACATGCCAGAATGGACAACATACCAAAATAGGCCAACATACCAGAATGGCCAACATACCAGAAGAGGCCAACATACCAGAATAGGCCAACATACCAGAATGGCCAACAGACCAGAATGGTCAACATACCATATGGCCAACATACCACAATAGGCCAATAAACCAGAATGGCCAACGTACCAGAATGGCCAACATACCAGAAAGGCCAACATAGCAGAATGGCCAGCATATCAGAATGGCCAACATACTGGAATAGGCCAACATACCAGAATGGCCAAAATAACAGAATGGCCAACATACCAGAATAGACCAACATACAAGTATGGCCAACATACCAGAATGACCAACATACCAGAATGGCTAACATTCCAGAATTGTTAACATAACAGAATAGGCCAACACACCAGAATGGCCAACATACCAGAATAGGCCAACATACCAGAATAGGCCAAAAGACCGGAATGGTCAACAGACCAGAATGGCCAACAGACCAGAATGGCCAACATAGTAGAAGAGGCCAGCATACCAGAATCGGCCAACATACCAGAATGGCCAACATACCAGAATGGCCAAAATACCAGAATGCCCAACATACCAGAATGGCCAACATACCAGAATGGCCAACATACCGGAATAGGCCCGCATACCAGAATAGGCCAACATACCAGAGTAGGCCAACATTCCAGCATAGTCCAACATACCAGAATTTCCTACATACCAGAATGGCCAACATACCAGTATCGGCCAACATACCAGAATAGGCCAACACACCAGAATGGCCAACACACCAGAAAGGACATCGTACCAGAATGGCCAACATACCAGTTTGACCAACATACCCGAATTGCCAACATACCAGAATAGGCGAACATACCAGATTAGACCAACATAACAGAATGGCCAACACACTAGAATGGCTAACATACCAGAATGGCCAACATACTGGAATAGGCCAACATACCAGAATGGCCAACGTAACAGAATGGCCAACATAACAGAATACATCAACATACCAGAATGGTCAACATACCAAAATAGGCCAATATACCAGAATGACCAACATACCAGAATGGCCAACATTCCTGAATTATCAACATAGCAGAATGGCCAATATACCAGAATAGGCCAAAATACCAGAATGGCCAACACACCAGAATAGGCCAACATACCAGAATGGCCAACATACCAGAACAGGCCAACATACCAGAATAGGCCAACATACCAGAATGGCCAACAGACCAGAATGGCCAACATAGCAGAATAGGCCAACATACCAGAATAGACCAACATACCAGAATGGCCAACATACCAGAATAGGCCAACATACCAGATTGGCCAACATAGAAGAATGGCCAACATAGAAGAATGGCCAACACAAGAGAAGAGGCCAACACACTACAATAGCCCAACATACCAGAATGGCCAACATTCCAGAATTGTCAACATACCAGAATGGCCAATATACCAGAATAGGCCAACATACCAGAATGGCCAACGCACCAGAATAGGCCAACATATCAGAATGGCCAACATACTAGAAACGGCCAACATACCAGAATGGCCAACATACCAGAATGGCCAACATAACAGAATGGCCAACATACCAGAATGGCCAACATACCACAATAGTCCAACATCCCAGAATATGCCAACATACCAGAATGGCCAACATACCAGAATGGCCAACATACCAGATTAGGCCAACATACCAGAATGGCCAACACACCACAATGGCCATCGTACCAGAATGGTCAACATACCAGAAAAGGCCAACATACCAGAATGGCCAACGCGCCAGACTAGGCCAACATATCAGAATGGCCAACATACCAGAAACGGCCAACATACCAGAATGGCCAACATACCAGAATGGCCAACATACCAGAATGGGCAACATAACAAAATGGCCAACATACCAGAATGGCCAACATACCACAATAGTCCAACATCCCAGAATAGGCCAACATACCAGAATGGCCAACATACCAGAATGGCCAACATACCAGAATAGGCCAACATACCAGAATGGCCAACACACCACAATGGCCATCGTACCAGAATGGCCAACATACCAGAATAGGCCAACATACTAGAATGGCCAACATACCAGAATAGGCGAACATACTACAATAGGCAAACATATCAAAATAGTCCAACATACCAGAATTGACAACACACCTGCATCGGCCAACATACCTGCATCGGCCAACATACCAGAATGGCCAACATACCATATGGCCAACATACCACAATAGACAATATACCAGAATGGCCAACATACCAGAATAGACCAACATACAAGAATGGTCAACATACCAGAATGACCAACATATCAGAATGGCCAACATTCCAGAATTGTCAACATACTAGAATGGCTAATATACCAGAATAGGCCAACATACGAGAACAGGCCAACATACCAGAATAGGCCAAAAAACCAGAATGGTCAACAGACCAGAATGGCCAACAGACCAGAATGTCCAACATAGTACAATAGGCCAGCATACCGGAGTCGGCCAACATACCAGAATCGGCCAACATACCAGAATGGCCAACATACCAGAATTGCCAACATACTGGAATAGGCCAACATACCAGAATGGCCAACATACCAGAATAGGCCAACATTCTAGAACAGGCCAAAACACCAAAATAGTCCAACATACCAGAATTGCCAACATACCGTAATCGGCCAACATACCAGAATGACCAACATACCATATGGCCAACATACCGCAATAGGCCAACATACCAGAATGGCCAACATACCAGAAAGGCCAACATACCAGAAAGGCCAGCATATCAGAATAGGCCAACATACCAGAAATGCCATTAGAGCAAAATGGCCAGCATACCAGAAAGGCCAACATACCAGATTGGCCAACATACTGGAATAGGCCAAAATACCAGAATGGCCAACATAACAGACTGGCCAACATAACAGAATGGCCAACATAACAGAATGGCCAACATACCAGAATAGACCAACATACCAGAATGACCAACATACTAGAATGACCAACATACCAGAATAGGCCAACATACCAGAATAGGCCAACAGACCAAAATAGACCAACATATCAGATTGGCCAACATAGCAGAATGGCCAACACACCAGAATAGGCCAACATACTACAATAGGCCAACATACCAGAATGGCCAACATTCCAGAATTGTCAACATACCAGAATGGCCAACACACCAGAATAGGCCAACATACCAGAACAGGCCAACATACCAGAATAGGCCAACATACCAGAATGGCCAACAGACCAGAATGGCCAACATAGCAGAATAGGCCAACATACCAGAATAGACCAACATACCAGAATGGCAAACATACCAGAATGGCCAACATACCAGAATAAGCCAACACACCAGAATGGCCAACATACCAGAATGGTCAACATTACAGAATGGCCAACATAACAGAATGGCCAACATACCAGAATAGATCAACATACCAGAATGGTCAACATACCAAAATAGGCCAATATACCAGAATGACCAACATACCAGAATGGCCAACATTCCACAATAGTCAACATACCAGAATGGCCAATATACTAGAATAGGCCAACATACCAGAATGGCCAACACACCAGAATAGGCCAACATATCAGAATAGCCAACATACCAGAAACGGCCAACATACCAGAATGGCCAACATACCAGAATGGCCAACATAACAAAATGGCCAACATAACAGAATGGCCAACATACCACAATAGTCCAACATACCAGAATAGGCCAACATACCAGAATGGCCAACATAACAGAATGGCCAACATACCACAATAGTCCAACATACCAGAATAGGCCAACATACCAGAATGGCCAACATACCAGAATGGCTAACATACCAGAATATGCCAACATACCAAAATGGCCAACACACCACAATGGCCATCGTACCAGAATGGCCAACATACCAGAATAGGCCAACATACCAGAATGGCCAACATACCAGAATAGGCCAACATACTACAATAGGCCAATATACCAAAATAGTCCAACATACCAGAATTGCCAACATACCTGCATCGGCCAACATACCAGAATGGCCACCATACTAGAATGGCCAACATACCATATGGCCAACATACCACAATAGGCCAATATACCAGAATGGCAAACATACCAGAAACGGCCAACATACCAGAATGGCCAACATAACAAAATGGCCAACATAACAGAATGGCCAACATACCACAATAGTCCAACATACCAGGATAGGCCAACATACCAGAATGGCCAACATACCAGAATGGCTAACATACCAGAATATGCCAACATACCAAAATGGCCAACACACCACAATGGCCACCGTACCAGAATGGCCAACATACCAGAATAGGCCAACATACCAGAATGGCCAACATACTACAATAGGCCAATATACCAAAATAGTCCAACATACCAGAATTGCCAACATACCTGCATCGGCCAACATACCAGAATGGCCACCATACTAGAATGGCCAACATTCCATATGGCCAACATACCACAATAGGCCAATATACCAGAATGGCCAACATACCAGAATGGCCAACATACCAGAATGGCCAACATACCAGAATGGCCACCATATCAGAATAGGCCAACATACCACAATGGTCAACAGCCCAAAATGGCCAATATACCAGATTGGCCAACATACTGGAATAGGCCAACATACCAGAATGGCCAACATAACAGACTGGCCAACATAACAGAATGGCCAATATACCAGAATAGACCAACATACAAGAATGGTCAACATACCAGAATGACCAACATATTAGAATGGCCAACATACCAGAATAGATCAACATACCAGAATGGTCAACATACCAAAATAGGCCAATATACCAGAATGACCAACATACCAGAATGGCCAACATTCCACAATAGTCAACATACCAGAATGGCCAATATACTAGAATAGGCCAACATACCAGAATGGCCAACACACCAGAATAGGCCAACATATCAGAATAGCCAACATACCAGAAACGGCCAACATACCAGAATGGCCAACATACCAGAATGGCCAACATAACAAAATGGCCAACATAACAGAATGGCCAACATACCACAATAGTCCAACATACCAGAATAGGCCAACATACCAGAATGGCCAACATAACAGAATGGCCAACATACCACAATAGTCCAACATACCAGAATAGGCCAACATACCAGAATGGCCAACATACCAGAATGGCTAACATACCAGAATATGCCAACATACCAAAATGGCCAACACACCACAATGGCCATCGTACCAGAATGGCCAACATACCAGAATAGGCCAACATACCAGAATGGCCAACATACCAGAATAGGCCAACATACTACAATAGGCCAATATACCAAAATAGTCCAACATACCAGAATTGCCAACATACCTGCATCGGCCAACATACCAGAATGGCCACCATACTAGAATGGCCAACATACCATATGGCCAACATACCACAATAGGCCAATATACCAGAATGGCCAACATACCAGAAACGGCCAACATACCAGAATGGCCAACATACCAGAATGGCCAACATAACAAAATGGCCAACATAACAGAATGGCCAACATACCACAATAGTCCAACATACCAGGATAGGCCAACATACCAGAATGGCCAACATACCAGAATGGCTAACATACCAGAATATGCCAACATACCAAAATGGCCAACACACCACAATGGCCACCGTACCAGAATGGCCAACATACCAGAATAGGCCAACATACCAGAATGGCCAACATACTACAATAGGCCAATATACCAAAATAGTCCAACATACCAGAATTGCCAACATACCTGCATCGGCCAACATACCAGAATGGCCACCATACTAGAATGGCCAACATACCATATGGCCAACATACCACAATAGGCCAATATACCAGAATGGCCAACATACCAGAATGGCCAACATACCAGAATGGCCAACATACCAGAATGGCCACCATATCAGAATAGGCCAACATACCACAATGGTCAACAGCCCAAAATGGCCAACATACCAGATTGGCCAACATACTGGAATAGGCCAACATACCAGAATGGCCAACATAACAGACTGGCCAACATAACAGAATGGCCAATATACCAGAATAGACCAACATACAAGAATGGTCAACATACCAGAATGACCAACATATTAGAATGGCGAACATTCCAGAATTGTCAACATACCAGAATGGCCAACATACCAGAATAGGCCAACATACCAGAATGGCCAACATACCAGATTGACCAACATACCAGAATGGTCTACAGCCCAGAATGGCCAACAGACCAGAATGTCCAACATAGTAGAATAGGCCAGCATACCAGAGTCGGCCAACATACCAGAATCGGCCAACATACCAGAATGGCCAACATACCAGAGTGCCCATCATACTGGAATAGGCCAACATACAAGAACGGCCAACATACCGCAATAGGCCAACATTCTACAATAGGCCAACATACCAAAATAGTCCAACATACCAGAATTGCCAACATACCATAATCGGCCAACATACCAGAATGGCCAACGCACCAGAATGGCCAACATACCATATGGCCAACATAACGCAATAGGCCAATATACCAAAATGGCCAACATACCAGAAAGGCCAACATACCAGAATGGCCAGCATATCAGAATAGGCCAACATACCAGAATGCCCAACAGAGCAGAATGGCCAACATACCAGAGTGGCCAACATACCAGAATGGCCAACATACTGGAATAGGCCAACATACCAGAATGGCCAACATAACAGACTGGCCAACATACCAGAATGACCAACATACCAGAATGGCCAACATTCCAGAATTGTCAACATACCAGAATGGCCAATATACCAGAATAGGCCAACATACCAGAATGGCCAACAAAGCAGAATAGGCCAACATACCAGAATAGGCCAACATACCAGAATAGGCCAACATACCACAATAGACCAACATACCAGAATGGCCAACATACCACAATAGGCCAACATACCAAAATAGACCAACATACCAGAATGGCCAACATATCAGAATGGCCAACATACCAGAATATGCCAATATACCAGAATAGGCCAACATATCAGAGTGACCAACATACCAGAATGGCCAACATATCAGAATGACCAACATACCAGAATAGGCCAACATACCAGAATGGTCAACATACCAGAATGACCAACATACCAGAATGGACAACATACATGAATGGCCAACATACCAAAATAGGCCAACATTTTAGAATAGGCCAACGTACCAAAATAGGCCAACATACCAGAATGGCCAACATACCAGAATGGCCAACATACCAGAATGGCCAACCTACTAGAATGGTCAACATACCAGAATCACCAACATACTAGAATAGCCAACATAGCAGAATAGGCCAACATACCAGAATGGCCAATATACATGAATGGCCAACATACCAGAAAGTCCAACATAACAGAAAGGCCAACATACCAGAATGGCCAGCATATCAGAATGGCCAACATACCAGAATAGGCCAACATACCAGAATAGGACATCAAAGCAGAATGGCCAACATACCAGAATGTCCAACATAACAGAAAGGCCAACATACCAGAATGGCCAGCATATCAGAATGGCCAACATACCAGAATAGGCCAACATACCAGAATAGGCCAACATACCAGAATAGGGCAACATACCAGAATGGCCAACATACTAGAATAGGCCAACATACTAGAATAGGCCAACATATGAGAATGACCAACATACCAGAATGGCCAACATGCCAGAATGGCCAACATACCACAATAAGCCAACATACCAGAATGGCCAACATACCAGATTAGGCCAACATGCCAGAATGGCCAACATAACATAATAGGCCAACATACCAGAATGGCCAACATACCAGAATGGCGAACAAACCAGAAAAGGCCAACATACCAGAATGGCCAACATACCAGAACAGGCCAACATACCAGAACGGCCAACATACCAGAACTGGCCAACATACCAGAATGGCCAACATACCAGAATGGCCAACATACCAGAATGGCCAACATAACAGAATGGCCAACATATCACAATAGGCCAAATACCAGAATGGCCAACATACCAGAAAGGGAAACATACCAGAAAGAGAAACATACCAGAATGGCCAACATACCAGAATAGGCCAACATACCAGAATGGCCAACCTAGCAGAATGGCCAACCTACCAGAATGGCCAACATAGCAGAATGGCCAGCATACTAGAATGGCCAACATACCAGAATAGGCCCACATACCAGAATTGGCCAACATACCAGAATGGCCAACATACCAGAATAGGCCCACATACCAGAATGGCCAACATACCAGAATAGGCCAACATACCAAAATGCCCAACATACCAGAATGCCCAACATACCAGAATAGGTCAACATACCAGAAAAGGCCAACACACCAGAATGGCCTTCGTACCATATTGGCCAACACAACAGATTGGCCAACATACCCGAATGGCCAACATACCAGAATAGGCCAACATACCAGAATGGCTATCGTACCAGAATGGCCAACATGCAGAATAGAACAACATACCAGAATGGCCAACATACCAGAATAGGCCAACATACCAGAATGGCCAACATAACAGAATGGCCATACCAGAATAGGCCAACATACCAGAATGGTCAACATACCAGAATGACCAACATACCAGAATGATCAGTAGACCAGAATGGCCAACATACCGGAACGGCCAACATACCAGAATTGTCCAACCTACCAGAATGGCCAACATACCAGAATGGCCAACATAT
Source organism: Somniosus microcephalus (assembly GCF_052327205.1). NCBI lineage: Eukaryota > Metazoa > Chordata > Chondrichthyes > Squaliformes > Somniosidae > Somniosus > Somniosus microcephalus. The sequence goes on from NW_028225750.1 coordinate 31,814, forward strand.
CACAATAGGCCAACATACCAGAGTGGCCAACATACTAAATAGGCCAAACTACCAGAATGGCCAACCTAACAGAATGGCCAACACACTAGAATGCCCAACATACTAAAATGGGCAACATACCAGAAGAGGCCCACATATCAGAATAGCCCAACATACCAGAATAGGCCAACATACCAGAAACATAGAAACATAGAAGATAGGAGCAGGAGTAGACCATTCGGCCCTTCGAGCCTGCTCCTCCATTCAATGTGATCATGGCTGATCATCCAAATTCAGTACCCTGTCCCTGCCTTTTCCCCATATCCCTTGATCCCTTCAGCCTCAAGAAATATATCCAACTCCTTCTTGAATATACTTAATGAACTAGCCTCCACTGCCCTCTGTGGCAGAGAATTCCACAGGTTCACCACTCTCTGGGTGATGAAATTCCTTCTCATTTCAGTCCTAAATGGCTTACCCCTTATCCTTAGACTATGACCCCTGGTTCTGGACTGCCCGGCCATCCGAAACATCCTTCCTGCATCTAGTCTGCCCAGACCGGACAGAATTTTATAGGTTTCGATGAGATCCCCTCTCAATCTTCTAAACTCCAGTGAGTATAAGCCCAATCGACACAATCTCTCCTCATACGTCATTCCTGCCATCCCAGGTATCAGCCTGGTGAATCTTCGCTGCACTCCCTCCATGGCAAGAACGTCCTTCCTCAGGTAAGGTGACCAAAACGGCACACAATACTCAAGGTGCGGTCTCACCAAGGCCCTGTACAACTGTAGCAAGACATCCTTGTTCCTGTACTCGAACCCTCTTGCTGCGAAGGCCAACAGACCATTTACCTTCTTAACCGCCTGCTGCACCTGCATTCTTACCTTCAGCGACTGTTGCACAAGGACCCCCAGGTCTCTTTGCACTTCCCCTTCTCCCAATCTATTGCCATTCAAATAATAATCTGCCTTCCTGTTTTTGCCACCAAAGTGGATAACCTCACATTTATCCACATTATAGTGCATTTGCCATGTTTCTGCCCAATCACCCAACCTGTCCAAATCGTACTGGAGTTTCCCGACATCCTCCTCGCAGCTTACCCTCCCACCCAGCTTTGTGTCATCTGCAAATTTGGAGATATTACATCCAATTCCCTCGTCCAGATCATTAATATATATTGTGAACAGCTTGGGTCCTAGGACCGATCCTTGCGGTACCCCACTAGTCACTGCCTGCCACTCGGAAAACGACCCGTTTATTCCAACTCTTTGCTTTCTGTCCGCCAACCAGTTCTCTATCCAAGTCAATACCTTGCCCCCAATCCCATGTGCCTTAATTTTGCACGCTAATCTCTTGTGTGGGACCTTATCGAAAGCCTTCTGAAAGTCCAAATACACCACATCCACTGGTTCTTCCTTATCTATTTTACCAGTTACATCCTCAAAAAATTCCAGTAGATTAGTCAAGCATGATTTACCTTTTGTAAATCCATGTTGACTTTGTCCGATCCTGTCACTGCTTTCCAAGTGCTCTGCTATTACATCTTTTATAATAGACTCTAGCGTTTTCCCCACTACCGATGTCAGGCTTACCGGTCTATAATTCCCTGCTTTTTCTCTACCACCTTTTTTGAATAGTGGGGTAACATTAGCTACCCTCCAATCCATGGGTACCGTTCCAGAGTCTATCGAGTTCTGGAAGATGATCAGTAATGCATCTACTATCTCTAGGGCCACTTCCTTAAGTACCCTGGGATGTAGACCATCAGGCCCTGGGGATTTATTGGCCTTCAGTCCCATCAATTTTCCTAACACCATTTTCCTACAAATACTGATTTCTTTCAGTTCCTCGCTTTCATCTGACCCTATGTTCCCCGGCATCTCTGGGAGGTTATTTGTGTCCTCCTTTGTGAAGACAGAACCAAAGTATGCATTTAGTTGGTCTGCCATTTCCTTGTTTCCCATTATAAATTCCCCTGATTCTGACTGTAAGGGACCTACGCTTGACTTCACCAATCTTTTTCTCTTCACATATTTATAAAAGCTTTTACAGTCAGTTTTTATGTTCCCTGCAAGCTTACTCTCATATTCTATTTTCCCTTTCTTAATTAATCCCTTTGTCCTCCTTTGTTGACTCCTAAACTGCGCCTTTTCCTCAGGTTTATTGCTTTTTCTAGCCAATTTATATGTCCTCTCCTTGGATCTTATGCTATCCCTAATTTCCCTTGTTAGCCACGGTTGAGTCACCTTTTTTGTTTTATTTTTACGCCAAACTGGGATGAACAAATTCTGTAGCTCATCCATTTGGTCTTTGAATGTTTGCCATTGCCTATCCACCGTCAACCCTTTGAGCGCCATTCCCCACTCAATCCTACCCAACTCGCTCCTCAGACCATCGTAGTTTCCTTTATTTAAATTGAGGACCCTTGTCTCTGAGTCAACTACTTCATTCTCCATCTTAATGAAGAATTCGATCATATTATGATCGTTCTGACCCAAGGGGCCTCGTACAACAAGATTGCTAATTAATCCTTTCTCATTGCATAATACCCAGTCGAAGATGGCCTGATCTCTGGTTGGTTCCTCGACATATTGGTCCAGGAAACCATCCCGTAAACACTCCAGGAATTCCTCCTCCACAGTATTGTTACTAATTTGGTTGGCCCAATCTATATGTAGATTAAAGTCACCCATGATGACTGCTGTGCCCTTATTGCATGCTTCTTTAATTTCCCTTATAATGCCATCCCCAACCTCCACCTTACTGTTTGGAGGTCTATATACCACTCCCACTAATGTTTTTTTCCCCTTAGTATTTCTCAATTCTACCCATACAGATCCCACATCATCAGAGCTAATATCCTTCATTACAATTGTATTAATCCCTTCTTTAACCAGTAATGCTACCCCACCTCCCTTTCCTTTTTGCCTATCTTTCCTGAATGTCGAATACCCCTGGATGTTGAGTTCCCAGTCTTGGCCATCTTTGAGCCACGTTTCTGTAATCGCAACCAAATCGTATTCGTTTACCTCTATTTGCGCAGTCAATTCATCCACCTTATTACAAATGCTCCTCGCATTAAGACACAAAGCCTTCAGGCTTGTTTTTTTAACGCTCTTAAACTTATTAGAATTATTATTTACTGTGGCCACGTTTGATTTAAATCATTGATTTCTCTGACTGCCACATTTGTTTTTCTCCTTCCTATCTTTTGCTTTTATCCCTGTTTTCCTTTCCTCCGTCTCCCTGCTCAGGTTCCCAACCCCCTGCCATTTTAGTTTAAACCCCCCCGAACAGTGCTAGCAAACCTCCCCGCAAGGATATTTGTCCCGCTCTGGTTCAGGTGCAACCCGTCCGACTTGTACAAGTCCCACCTTTCCCAGAAGCAGGCCCAGTGATCCAGGAAACTAAAGCCCTCCCTCCTGCACCAACTCTTTAGCCACGCATTCATCTGCTCTATCCTCCTATTCCTATACTCACTAGCACGTGGCACCGGGAGTAATCCAGAGATTACAACCTTTCAGGTCCTGCTATTTAATCTGCTACCTAGCTCCATAAATTCTTGTTGCAGGACCTCATCCCTCTTCCTACCTATGTCGTTGGTCCCAATGTGAACCACGACCTCTGCCTGTTCACCCTCCCCCTTGAGAATGCCGTGCAGCCGTTCAGTGACATCCTTGACCCTGGCACCAGGGAGGCAACAATCCATCCTGGAGTCACGTCTACGGCCACAGAACCGTCTATCTGTTCCCCTTACGATAGAATCCCCTACCACTATTGCTCTCCCACTCTTTTTCCTCCCTTCCTGAGCAGCAGCAACACCCCCGGTGCTAGGAAGTTGGCTGCTGCCGCCTTCCTCTGGTGAGTCATCCCCCTCAACAGTATCCAAATGGGTATACCTGTTTGAAAGGGGGATGGCCACAGGGGTCTTCTGCACTACCTGCCTGCTTCTACTGCTCCGCCTGGTGGTCACCCATATCCCTTCATCCTGTGCAGCCCTACCCTGCGGCGTGACCAACTCATCAAATGTGTAATCCACGACCCTCTCAGCATCGTGAATGCTCCACAACCCATCCATCCGCAGCTCCAGCGCCTCAATACGGCCCGTTAGTAGCTGCAGCTGGATGCATTTCTGGCACACGTGGTCATCAGGGACACTGGCAGCGTCCCTGAATTCCCACATAGAGCAAGAGGAGCATAACACGGGGCTGGGCTCTCCTGGCATGACTTACCCCTTTAATTAATTTTAATTAATTTAATACCACCAGTTAAAGATATACTCTAGGGCGCTTATTTACCAACTGTCTAACATACCAGGATGGCCAACATACCAGAATAGGCCAACATACCAGCATATGCCAACATACCAGAATGTCCTACATACCAGAATGTCCAACATACCAGAATGGCCAACATACCAGAATAGGCCAACACACCAGAATGGCCAACAAACCAGAATGTCCATCGTACCAGAATGGCCAACATACCAGATTGACCAACATACTCAAATGGGCAACATACCAGAATAGGCCAACATACCAGAATGGCCATCGTACCAGAATAGGCCAACATACCAGAATAGACCAACATACCAGAATGGCCAACATACCAGAATGGCCATAATACCAGAATGGCCAACATACCAGAATGGCCAACATACCAGAATAGGCCAACACACCGAAATGGCCATCGTACGAGAATGGCCAACATACCAGATTGGCCAACATACCTGAATGGTCAACATGCCAGAATTACCAACATACCAGAATGGCCAACATACCAAAACGGCTAACAGACCAGAATAGGCAAATATACCAGAATGGCCAACATAACAGAATGGCCAACATAACAGAATAGCTAACATACCACAATAGGCCAACATACCATAATGGTCAACATACCTAATGGCCAACATACCAGAATGGCCAACATAGCAGAATGGGTCAACATGCCAGAATAGGCCAACATACCAGAATGGCCAACATACCAGAATGGCCAACAGACCAGAATAGGCCAACACACCAGAATGGCCAACATACATGAATGGCCAACACACCAGAATGGTCAACATACCAGAATCACCAACATAACAGAATGGCCCACATGCCAGAATAGGCTAACATACCAGAATGGCCATGATACATGAATGACCAACATACCAGAAGGGCCAACATACCAGAATAGGCCAACATACCAGAACAGGCCAACATACCAGAATGGCCAACATACCAGAATAGACCAACATACCAGAATAGACCAACATACCAGAAAAGACCAACATACCAGAACAGGCCAACATACCAGCATGGCTAACATACCAGAATAGGCCAACTTACATGAATGGCCAACATACCAGAATAAGCCAACGTACCGGAGTAGGCCAACATACCGGAATAGGCCAACATACCAGAATGGCCAACATACCAGAATGGCCAACATACCAGAATATGCCAACATACCAGAATGGCCAACATACCAGAATTGCCAACATACCAGAAACAGCCAACATACTAGAATGGCCACCATACCAGAATGGCCAACATACCAGAATATCCAACATACCAGAATAGGCCAACATACCAGAATGGCCAACATACCAGAAAGGCCAACATACCAGAATGGCCAACATACCAGAATGGTCAACACACCAGAATAGGCCAACATACCAGAATAGCCCAACCTACCAGAATGGCTAACCTACCAGAATGGCCAACATACCAGAATGGCAAACATACCAAAATAGGCCCATATACCAGAATAGGCCAACATACCAGAATGGCCAACATACCAGAATAGGCCCACATACCAGAATAGGCCAACATACCAGAATAGGCCTACATAGCAGAATTGGCCAACATACCAGAATGGCCAACATACCAGAATAGGCCAATATACCAGAATGGCCAACATACCAGAATGACCAAAATACCAGAATGGCCAACATACCAGAATGGCCAACATACCAGAATAGGCCAACATACCAGAATAGGCCAACATACCAGAATAGGCCAACATACCAGAATAGGCCAACATACCTGGATGGCCAACATACCAGAATAGGCCAACGTACCAGAATGGCCAACATACCAGAGTGGCCAACATACCAGAATAGGCCAACATACCAGTATGGCCAACGTACCAGGATGGCCAACATACCAGAATGGCCAACATACCAGATTGGCCAACATACCAGAATATGCCAATATACCAGAATGGCCAACATACCAGAATAGGCCAACATACCAGTATGGCCAACATACCAGTATGGCCAACATACCAGAATGGCCAACATACCAGAATGGCCAACACACCAGAATATGCCAATATACCAGAATGACCAACATACCAGAATGGCCAACATTCCAGAATTGTGAACACACCAGAATGGCCAACATTCCAGAATAGGCCAACATACCAGAATGGCCAACATACCAGAATGGCCAACGTACCAGAATAGGCCAACATACTACGATAGGCCAACATACCAAAATAGGCCAACATACCAGAATTGCCAACATACCAGAATCGGCCAACGTACCAGAATGGCCAACATACCAGAATGGCCAACATACAGGAAACTTTGGTTTATCCGGAGGTTGTATCTCCGGAAACCTCGATCTACTGGCAGAAATCAGGAGCCGTTTTGTTAGGTTTTTTTTCTTCTCGTGGCTTTGTTTTCTTCTCGTGGCTTTGTTTTCAACAGTCGGGCTCTGGAAAGTCTCTCTGAAACTGTTGCTAAGCTACAGAGATGCTTCCAAGGTACGGGCCGACTGTTTACAAGCTGTTGCTAAGCAACAGTGTTTGTTGTCAGATATGGAGATGAAAACCTCCGTATGCTTCAACATTAACTTTGTATGTCCGGCAGTTTTGATAGATCGGCAACAGCTCGGTCCTGTCGGTGCCGGATATAACAAAGTTTCCTGTACCAGAATGGCCAACATACCAGAATAGGCCACCATACCAGAACTGGCCCTATCCGTTTTAGTGGAAACCAGCGTGCAGACATAGAAGGGGCCCTTTATATGTGGGAGAAACAAGCACTTCACCGGTGCAGCAAGGATGTATTAATTTATTGAGTATACTGACAACTTTTCAATATATGCAACAACCAATATTGACTATTTTGCAACATTACTCTGGTAATTTATAAGAACATAAGAAATAAGAGCAGGAGTAGGCCAATCGGCCCCTCGAGCCTGCTCCGCCATTCAATAAGATCATGGCTGATCTGATCCTAACCGCCAATCCACTATCACAGAACCATCTCCTGAATCTAACAGAATTAGACACACGAAATAGCAGCAGGATCAGGCTACACGGCCCCTGGGCCCGCTCCGCTACCCACAGGGCCATGTCCGATCCGAACCTAGACTCATGTCCAAATTCCTGCCCGCTCCCCATAACCCTTAATTCCCTTTACTTCTAGGAAACTGTCTATTTCTGTTTTAAATTTATGTAATGATGTAGCTTCTACAGCTTTTTGGGGCAGCATATTCCATGGACCTACCACCCTCTGAGTGAAGTAGTTCCTCCTCATCTCAGTTTTGAAAGAGCAGCCCCTTATTCTAAGACTATGCCCCCTAGTTCTAGTTTCACCCATCATCGGGAACACCCTCCCCGCATCCACTCGATCCAACCCCTTCACAATCTTATATGTTTCAATAAGATCACATCTCATTCTTCTGAACTCCAATGAGTAGAGTCCCAATCTACTCAACCTCTCCTCATATGTCCATCCCCTCATCCCCGGGATTAACTGAGTGAACCTTCTTTGTACTGACTCGAGAGCAAGTATGTCCTTTCTTAAGTATGGACACCAAAACTGTACGCAGTATTCCAGGTGCGGTCTCACCAATACCTTGTACAACTGAAGCAATACCTCCCTATTTTTATATTCTATCCCCCTAGCAATGAAAGCCAACATTCCATTGGCCTTCTTAATCACTTGCTGCACCTGCATACTAACCTTTTGAGTTTTGTGCACCAGGACCCCCAGATCCCTTTGTACTTCAGTACTTTCCAGTTTCTTGCCATTAAGATAATAACTTGCTCTACGACTTTTCCTGCCAAAGTGCATAACCTCACACTTTCCAGTATTGTATTATAATTATGGTGGATAAAGCATATTGGCCTGAAGTTTCTGCTTGGTTTCAGTCCAGATATCAGATATATGGGCGGAATCGACTGAAATAGCACAAAAGATCACGGGATTTAAAACATAAGTGAGTTACGCTTGAGTTTCCATGATTTTTTACACTAGTTTAAAAGCCAATTCACCTCAAGCACCATGTATCCACCAATTCCTCCGCTCTCGTTCGGGGGTGATCATCACATTGCAGCCAGAATTTCAGGCCACCGGCGACCATGATCACATTAATCCATCGTTAATGACCTGCAGCTGCAGTGACCAGCAATCACTTGTAGCCTCATTCGGTTTTTTAACTCTTACTGATGCTACACTTACGTTAAGTTACTTAAAATTCAGTTTAAATAAGTTCAAATTCAGTCAACTGATCTGCCCTTAGTACATCTGACCTATGACCAGCAGTCAACTGGAACCACTGTCTGGCCAGTTTCTTTAGCTGCAGAAATTACTTGAATACATTTTCAGTTTAATTTAGTCTAATTCAGTAACCTTGAGGCCGCATTGCTCAGGTTCCAGTCAATAAGCGAGTACAATCGATACTGCTGCTTGATGTGAGATTTTATGTTCGGGCTTATGCTAATGGGTTTTCGCGGAAACTTGGGCTTATCTTCACCTTGGCAAAACCAGTGGAATTTTCAGCGCATTTTCCTGATTGTGCTCCTAACTACACAAGTATGTATGTCTGGTGAATTTAGTGAGTTGTCTTTCTTCATTCAACAGCCTCTCTGAATAAGTTGTCAGTTAAAACCTTTGCATCTCAAAAAATCCACTGAATATAGTTATCATTTAATGGGAAAATGTTGCATTTCAGGAAAGAGATTTTCAAAATTATAGCAAAGTATTTAAATTTACTCTTGGAAATAAGGAGGTAAAGGTTTTCTTCAGGAGGCTGCTAATGGCTTCAATGGGCAAATTAGCAGGCATTTCGGAAAGGTCAGACTGTTGTTCTTAGTGCTGTGATATCTGAATGTTAAAGTCGACTGGCTTTTTCCTGAACCCTCTTCTGATGGCACAATGACTAACTCCGCAAGAGGTTGACGTGAGAGACAAAACCCCCTAAATCTTTGAAAGCACCGTTCCGTTGAAATTTGACTGGCAATTTACCGAGATGTTTTCCACTTTTATAAAATGGGAATGTTAATCTTGCCACTCTTATATTTAAATAAAGATGCTAACTTCAGTTGTTGCTGGGTGAGTTTGATCTGCACTATAATACTGCTTCAGCCTCTCCAACAGAGATCTGGCCAATCAGGACTCACCTGTAATAACACTCATTTTGCTCTTCTCTGGTGGTTTGATGGCGACCTAACTATTAAAGAAATGGCCAAGAATGTTAATCCTGCTCTGAGTATCAGGAAATAAATAAATCAGAGTTCTGAAACTGCACAGCCTGGTTAACTGACAACACATGTTTGTCTTGTTTTGAAATACAGTTTTATTATCTTTGTTGCTAGACCCAAACTATTTCCTCTCATGTAATCAATGTCTGAGTTTTGAAGTCAGAGACAAGGATCAAATTTACAAACTGTATGCATCATCTACTTGTCAAGGTTGTATTAGAAACAGTGGGGCAATAATACAATAACAGTTGCAAACTATGGGCTGATGTCACATGAGCGGATGTCATGTGACTGAATGTCACATAATCCAATGTCACATGATCTGATGTCACATGATCAGACCACCAGGAATACGTCAAACCAGTGTTGGCAACCCCACCAGTCATGTATTATGTACACAGTTTCGATTCTCATACGCCACATGTACAGTAACCAAATATTATCAAGCCTTGCATTTGCTCTACAGAACTGCACCATGTGGACCCCAAGCACAACTGGATTACAAAGCTGCCACTACCTGGCACCAGCACAGCGACAGTCACCTGGATCTCCACAAGCTGAAACATGGAGGATGTAGGACTTCCAGTACAGAAGGTTGGTCTGGAGAGACCAATAATCTGTAGACTGATGGTAGTGAAACACCAGCAATATGTTCACAGTGTTATGATCCCCTGGATACATCTATCCCAGCTGGTTACCCGCACCTTGGACATAAGTACCTCCATCTCTGACATCCATAATATACTGGACCAAGTGCTGGCTGAAGTGAAGACCTCATTGGCTTGAATGAGTGAAATAGAACCAATGATGAAGTTGGGTACCACTGAGGCTGGATGTTGGAGCCCATACCAGCATCTTCTCCCCTGATATCCTGCAGGCCTGAGCACCTCTTTCCTGTCAGCTCTGAGCTGGTCTTATCGGCAACAGAGTCTGGAAAGTCATTAAATATAATGGAGCTGCAACCTGACCTTCCGAACTGAATCAACCGCCACCACCACCACTGCCACTCTCCACCCCTCCCCCCCCAAGTTAATAAATTAGTGTTTAAGCGACTGTTTTGGCAACCATAACCTCTGACCCCATTGAACATGTCGACCGGTGTGGAGTATCATTTGACTGTCAGAAAAATTTCTGAGATGCAGAATTTCACCTCTGCAGTCACCTGAAATTGTGCAGTAATTAGGTTAACACTTTTACTAAAACAGTGGGGGAAGAAATTTCTGAAGAATTCGTTAAGTATTTGTATACTAATAACCAATGGTGTAATTTTAAAGGTACTTGTAATTCTACTCATCAGATTTTTTTTTGCTGGAACAATAGGATAAAGTCCGAAGCACAATGTATATAACTAACACTTAATTTTATGTTACTTTCTAATCTGCTGGATTTAATTCAGCAGGAAATGTGTCACATTGAAAAATCCAGTTTAGTGCAATACATGTAAAAGATTTTCTACAATAAGAAGATTCATTCCTCACTAATTAATGGATTGAGCAGCTTAGAGCCAAAGGGGATGTTTGTGTTAAATGTTACTCAATGCCATTCTTGAATGTCACTGCACAGTTTTGGACCGATCATCCATTTAAATTAGAGATACAAGACAGGCTTCAAAACTTGCTCAACAAAAAAATCATCCGGATTACAATTCTGCTTATAAGCAAGTTTAAAATTATAGGGCTAGCTCATCAGTGTGCTGGTTTGATATCTGCAAGTTAGGAGTACAGATATCAGATGAATTGGTTGCACAAGCAACACTCAGAAGGCAGTTTAGAACAATGTCCTTAGCTTTTGTGGGCTCCATGTTTTTCTCCTGAGAAATCTGAAGGCTAATTTGATCAATGTTGGTCATCAGGAAGTGGGAGCCCAGTATTTTTGTTGGAGATGCACACTTTGTCATGCTGTCCTCAAGGTACTGCTTATACAGTTCCGTAATCTTTTGCTCCATGTAGTTGTTTAGAACAGAATTGGATAATGGTTCTTTCTGAAGGGCGATGCTTCTGTCGCTGAAAAAGAACGTATCCGCTCTAGAACATTGCAGGCCTTCACACCGAGCGTCAGGTATTGACGGCCACACAGATTGGTTCTCTATCTGAAGGGTGGGCCAATTGCAGCTTTCGTAATCATCACCCATAAAGCAGCATGAGCTTGTAGGACTGCTGGGTGTAACATTATCTCCTGCAATCTGTAAATCTGTGTAACTCTGGCAAGTGGTGGACCAAGATTGGTACAAATCCAAATTGCTTTCAACGTGTATGGAGTTCTTTGGTATGTCTAAAATGTCAGACGTCTTTCTTTTAGACACGGGTGCCCTGATATTCACTCCTGTTGCTTCCTCTTCACTTTGAACCGGCAGTGATTCTCCCTTCTCTTGAATGGTGCTACCCAAGGTACCTAATTTGCTTTCAATGTTTTCTTTTGCGCTGTGCAGCTCGTGTTCAATGTCTTCTGTGAATTCCGATGAGCTGAGGAGCTCTTCCCAGGAGCTGGTGCTGGTCCTGGCTGCCTCCTTGGAGTTTACACAGTTTTGCTGGTGGGTGCATTCCCTGTGGTGGTTGCTGTAACCAATCCCAGTGAGGAACCCTTCGGCTAACATGACAGGCGCTATTAAAACACAAAGTTGCTTATTAGCCAAATGCAAGTCAACGATAAATGAGGTAGACAGTCATCAAAAATCTATTACATGTAGCAATGTATATCAGTAAGACTTTTTATCGTCTTGGGTGGCACTGAGGGTAATTAAATTTGGTGACAGCATTCCAGGGCTAGAGAGTACAAAAACCACGCATGATAAAAAAAAATGCCCCATGGCAATGAATTTTCTTGGAGCTTCTCCTGTTCCGCCAATAGTAGTTTGACAGGAAGCCCACTGACACGCATAAATGGGGATGCTGCCGAACTTCAGCCACAGTCATGGTGGCTGAGCGAGAAGGAGGAGCTCCCGCTGAACTTTACCCCTAGGATCCATACACCTGACCACTAAACAATGGGCCTTGCTAAATGCTGAGTGAGGACAAGATTGATCTCCACTACAGTGTCCCCATGGTACACTAATTAAAAAGAGAAAGACTTGCATTTATGTAGTGCCTTTCATGACCTCAGGACATGCCAAAGTACTTTTCAGCCAATGAAGTACTTTTAAAGTGTAGGCACAGTTATAATGTAGGAAACGCAGCAGCCAATTTATGCACTGCAAGCTCCCACAAACAGCAATGTGATGACCAGATACTCTGCTTTAGTGATGTTGATTGAGGGATAAATATTGGCCAGAACACCGGAGATAACTCCCCTGCTATTCTTTGAAATAGTGCCACAGGATCTCTTACGTTCACCTGAGAGAATAGACGGGGCCTCGGTTTAACATCACATCCGAAAGACGGCATCTCCGACAGTGCAGCACTCCCTCAGTGCTGCACTGGAGTGTCAGTTTAGATTTTTGTGCTCAAGTCTCTGGAGTGGGACTTGAACCCACAACCTTCTGACTCAGTGGCGCCCAAGATCAGATGTGAAGGATGGCCACCTAGGTGCTTAGCCATCAACTTGGGGCAGTAACTGCCATTTTAGTATTAATATTTCAACACACCTGAACCTGAGAAACTTGCTTTTGCATTGTATGGGTTTCTGGCTGTAATTAGCCTATTCAAATTTGCCACTCTCTAGGGACTCGCCCCATTAATCACCGTGGCTCCTAGTACATGGGAGATTTGAATCAGTGCATTCAATTGGCTTGAAGTATGAACATGTGCACTACTGGTCAGCAAGTTGTAGCAGCAAGCCTGCCCAATTGAGGCAAAGACAATCAAGGCCAGGTTCCAGCAACAACCTAGAAGAAAAGAAAGACTTGCATTTCTATAGCGCCTTTCACGACCCAAAGCACTTTACAGTCAATTAAGTACTTTTGAAGTGTAGTCACTGTTGTAATGTAGGAAATGCAGTCAAAATCGCGCACAGCAAGCTCCCACAAACAACAATGTGATAATGACCAGATAATCTGTTTTAGTAATATTGGGTTCAGGGATAAATGTTGGTCAGGACACTGAAAAGAACCTCCCGGTTCATCTTCAAAATAGTGCCTTGGGATCTTTTACGTCCACCTGAGAGGGCAGACAGAGCCTCGGTTTAACATCTCATCCAGTTAAGTCAGCTGATTGTGATCTAGCGAGCAATGGTGACTGCTGAGCAACTCAATGGAGTATGGGAAATTTGAAATGGCACATATTAACATACCAGTGGCTGGGCCAGTAGAAAACCACCTTTCATACGGATAACATTTCAATTTAGTTTTATGTACACCCTGACTAGCAACTGTAACACATAGACTTCAACAATCATGGACATGGCGGGTCCAATTATTGGGAATCAGGCAGAGCATTACAAATTGGAAAGGCAGACAGGGAGAACAGAACATCAGGATTTAAGCTGGCAGAGCATTGGGTAGTAAGGCAAGTGAGCAGATGAGGAGAAGCCAATTACCAGGCCCAGCAGCATCGGGTCTGACTGCATATGTGCTCCTCGCCTAATGTTTCAGGCAAGTTGACAGCTATGGAAAAAAAAGAACTAGCATTTATTTATGTAGTAACAACAGAAAATGCTGGAAACACTCAGCAGGCCAGGCAGCACCCATGGAGAGAGAAACAGAGTTAACGTTTTAGGTCTGTGACCCTTCCTCAGAACTGGAAAAAGTTAGAGATGTAACAGATTTTAAGCAGGTGCAGAGGCAGGGAAAGAACAAAAGGGACGATCTGTGCTAGGGTGGAAGGCAGGAGAGATTAAATGTTGGAAATGGGGATGGCAGAATCATCAACCATTACTATGTGAAAAAATAGGGGCAGGGTTATAGTCTGAAATTGTTGAACTCAATGTTGAGTCCAGAAGGCTATAAAGTGCCTAATCGAAAGATGAAGTGCTGTTCCTCGAGCTTACTTTGAGCTTCATTGGAACCGTGTAAGAGGCCGAGGACAGAGAGGTCAGAGTGGGACTGGAGCAGAGAATTAAAGTGACAGGCGACCGGAAGCTCGGGGTCACCCTTATGGACTGAACGGAGGTGTTCAGCAAAGCAGTCAACCAATCTGCGTTTGGTCTCCCCAATGTAGAGGAGACCGCATCGTGAGCAGAGAATAAGGTATAGTAAATTGCAAGAAGTACAAGTAAATCGCTGTTTCACCTGGAAGGGTTGTTTGGGGCCCGGGACAGTGGGAAGGGAGGAGGTAAAAGGGCAGGTGTTGCATCTCCTGCGCTTGCATGGGAACCTGTTACATCTCTAACTTTTTCCAATTCTGAAAAGTTAATTCTGTTTCTCTCTCCATGGATGCTGTCTGGCTTGCTGAGTGTTTCCAGCATTTTTTGTTGTTATTTCAGATTTCCAACATCTGCAGTATTTTGCTATTGTATTAGTATTTATGTAGCGCAGACTATCAATTACTTTAAATGCATCATTGTAGGCAAACACAGCAGCCATTTGCGCAATGCAAGATCCTGTAAACACCAGATAATCAATCTTTCTTTTGTTGGTGGTTTTGGTTGGCCAGGAAACCTCCCTGCTCTTCTTCAAATTATGCCATGGGATCGTTAACAATCACCTGATCAGATGGACAGGGCTTCGGTTTACCATCTCATCTGAAGGACGGTGCCTCTCTACCAGTGCAGCAATTCCTCAGTGTACTATTAGTCTCAAGTCTTGGAGTGGGGCTTCAACCCACAACTTTCTGACCTGGATGAAAGAGTGCTCACAAATGAGCCAAACTGATATCTGAGGTTGAAAAAGGCACCAGAGGATTGTCCTGCCTTCAGCAAAGAACAGATTAAGAGGGGGAAAAAAATTGCAGTTTGAAGTAAAGAGTTTTGCGTATATCCGGTAATTAAAATTCAGCAGTATCTCGCTTTATAATATTGCTGATTCTGTTTTCCTTTTAGGAATCGCCGCTTTCCAAATTCTTTGGGCATGGAATTTCCTCAGAGCTGCTCCCTCTCCGTCAACGTAACTTTGCCAGAAGTGTGTAAATGTGGTCATCACCACAATCCCAGTGATGGTTACGGCGGCAAAGCGGAAACATCGCTGAGGAAATTCCCAATCCAACTTGATATCATATTTCCTTATCTTAAGAAACTGACACACAAACTTTCTCACTTAAAAGATGCCACGCCGTGTTTGGAATGAAGTCTTGCAAGGAACAGTTACACAACAAATTCCAGGTGCAAGGGGCCTGGGCAACAGTCCGTGTGGTGAAGGTGCTCCCACAATGCCGTTAGGGAGGGAGTTCCAGGGTTTTGACCCAGTGATGATGAAGGATCGGCAATATAATTCCAAGTCAGGATGGTGTGTAACTTGGAGGGGAACTTAGAGGTACTGGTGTTCCCATGCGCCTGCTGCTCTTGTCCTTCTAGGTGTTGGAAGTCACTGGTTTGGGAGGTGCTGTCGAAGAATTGTAATTTGGAGCTATTAAAGGGAGAGTAGGACTTATATCATGTTAATCAGAGGGTAGCATAAGGCAGTGTTGAGTTCCATTTTTATTAGCAATAGCCCAAAGGCAGTTCTTGTGATGGTGTGGCAAGCACTGGACACAGTTCCTGCAGACTCTGGCTCGCTCTGCTCAAATCATTCACTGGAGGAATGAAAGGCTGAGTGAGTCTTGTTGGAGTTTGGGCTCGGGGCAGGGGTAATTTACAATATGGCCGATGGGCAATAACCTGATGAAGTGGATCACCACCCCTTATAAACCTGCGCTATTGTTCCATTGAAATCAGTGGAACAAAAATCGGGCGGGTTGTATAACGGGCAGTCGATCCACTCCAGCAGGCTATCACCCAAGGGGCAAAGTTGAAAGTTACTTCCAGGGTCCCTGCCCCCTGCTGCTGTGCCCAGTCAACTGGGTTACGAATCAACTCAGCTTGAATAAAATGTTCCAAATTATTAACATAAGAATTTAGCAAATTAAAAAAGGTCACTTCCTCCAATATGCCCCATTAAAGCATGCTGACAGTTTGCCTTATACTGCATTAGAATCATAGAATAGTACAGCACAGAAAGAGGCCATTCGAGTCTGCACCGGCTCTTTAGAAGAGCAATCCGGTTAGTCCCACTCCACAGCTCTTTCCCACATCCTTGCAATTTTTTCTCCAATTCCCTTTTGCTGCGATTGTATGGTGACACCATGGTTTCAAGCTTTATTTGGCATGCAATAGAAATTTGTAGTGAAATAAAACCAAAATCAAACCAATTCCATTCTCGTGCAGATAGCGGGAAGCAGATAGTGTTGTGAGGTTATTCATTTTGGTAGGAACAATAGAAAAACAGAATATTTTTTAAATGGTGAGAAACTATTAAATGTTGGTGTTCAGGGAGATTTTTGTGTCCTCGTACAGGAAACACAGAGGCCGCGATTTCGCCTACCTCGGCGGGTCTGATGTGTCCGGGGTTGGTGGCAGATTGCGACCCCGCTGCTGGCTCCAGCCCGATGTCCAAAGTGACTTTACGTTGATTGGGCTTGCCCAGTGCATTTGCCGGCCAATTGAAGGAAGTGGGTCTGATGACATCATTTGATGCCGCGTCATCAGCCGGTTTCCTTAAAGGGACCATGCGCAAATTGATTTTGACAGTTGTGCTGTCAGTATTCTGCAGCATTGAGGTGCTGCAAATACTGACAAGCACTGCACAAAGGTGCATGCCTGCACCCAGGCTCTCCCATGACACCCTCCATATGCTTATGGAGAGAGTCACAGCACGCAGGGAGGTCCTCTTCCCTTCCCATGGGCGGAAGAGACCTTCCCCAGGAGATCAACACAGCCTGGTTGCACATTGCACTGGATGACACAAGCAGGGATGTTATTAGGAGAAGCAGGCTGCAGTGGCGCAAACCTTTCAATGATCTCAGTATATCACAAAATGTTACTGCAAAGCCACATTCAACCTCATCCTGCTGTGCCACTCATCACATCCCCATCACTCTGCCTTCCTTACCCTACTCCTGCACAACCTTACTCACACCAGCTTACCTTGCACCCATCCCTCTCTATCTACATTATCACTTCCCCATCTCACTAGCCACCCCTCATGCTCACCCTCATCCTAGTCCAATCATACCAAGTAACAACACACAAGGGTAGGCACTTGTGTGTTTTAGCCAATGTTCATGTGAAGTTTCTGTTAATGTGCTGTCAAACATTGAAATCTTTATTTTCAACACTTTGCGTTCTTGGACAGATTTGTGTGCACCTTTGGAAGTGGCTTAGTGAGTTGCAGTGACTGGTGAGGCATAACGGTTACCCCCCCCCCACCCCCTTCCGTAATTGCGATGAATGTGAAAGGAATGGCTTGGGCATTGTAGGGATGTTTTATGGTGTTGGGGTGGGGTGGTGCCAACCTAACATATCATGTGGCAGCCAGGGTGTACAGCATCAAGTGAAGTAAATATGGCCATGGTGAGGGCATTCCGGCCAGCAATGTGGTTGGCTGCTGGTGCCCTGTGTCCTGTGCAGCATCAGGTGATTGTGGAGAGGTTGATGATGTTGTTGGTGCTGCTGGTGTGCCTGGTGCTGCTGGTGTTGGGGCTGATCGTGGTGGGATTCTGAGGACCAAGGTGAGATAGTTTCAAGGGCACCGATGCTGATGTAATAGATGGCAGGTGAGGTTGAGATGACAGACGCAATCTGTCAATGGTGAGAGAGGTTGTTCCAATGAGGTGACACTGGATACAGAGTTTACTCCAAACACTTGCAACCTGCATAAAGCTCAATCTGTCTTCCAAATGCAGTAAGCATCAGCTTGACCTTGGAAAGTGAACAGCTATGAAATGGGAGCTTTTATAGCACATTTGCAGCTGTCAAATTAAGAGATGATTTCATGGTGACACAACTCCCGACCTGCTTACTTGACATGATCCCCGAGCAGCGTGGAACCCGTGGGTGACCTTGTAAAATTTAACGGTGAGCTCAAAATAGTTTTTAAGTGGCTGTTAACAAGCTCTTAATCACCTAAATTGCCTCCCCTGCTGCAGGTCTGTTCAGCGATGATAGACCTGACATCTGGGAAACTAGCATGGCGGCGCGTTGACAGCGAGTTCCCTACCCACTGTCAAAAAAATTTTCCCCCCGATCCACCACCAAATGCACCCGCTGACCCCCTGAAAAATTCCCCCCAGGAAGTTAGCATGCAGGTACAGCAAGCAATTAGGAAGACAAATGGCATGTTGGCCTTTATTGCAAGGGGGTTGAAGTATAAGAGTAAGGAACTCATATTACAATTGTACAGGGTTTTGGTGAGACCACAACTGGAATACTGTGCACAGTTTTGGTCTCCTTATCTGAGAAAGGACATACACGCAACAAAGGTTCACTAGATTGATCCCTAGGATAAGAGGATTGTCCTATGAGGAGAGATTGTGTAGAATGGGCTTATACTCTCTGGAGTTTAGAAGAATGAGGGGTGATCTCATTGAAACATACAAGATTCTGAAGGGGTTTGACAGGGTAGATGCTGAGAGCTTGTTTCCCCTGGCTGGAGTGTCTAGAACTAGGGGACATAGGCCCCGATTTTCTGGCCGCCGTCGGGCGGCTTTTCATGCGGCCGGGGGCTGAAAATCGTCGAAAAGGCAGGTCGGGACCCCCCCCCGCCTGATTTCCCGCCCCGTCCGACTTTCGGACTGCCGTTTCCGCACGCCCCGCTTCAGTTCCGGCCGCCGCTGGCGGGACTGGTCGTCGGAGCACTAACAAGCAATTATCTGCTTGTTGAAGTGGATTTTCCCGTGCCATTGCGACTTTGGGGCTTTCCCCACCTGAAACCCGCATGCGGGGAACCCGGCTGCTGAGAGCTGGCGTGAAAACAGCTGGCTTGCTTGCTTGCAGCAGCAGGTCGCTGAGGGCTGAAGAGATTTAAATAGGCAGCATTTGCAGGCTGCAGGACCTTGTTGATCAAGGCTTGAGGGAACTTTTTGAAGCCTTAGGAGCAGCTGTAGAAAGTTGGAGCCTCACACACTTCTCCAGTGTGAGCTCCTGGGAAGCCCCTTTCACCACTCTAACTCAGCACCTCCTCAATGGAGGCATCTGCCAGAAGCATGGGAGGCCTTTGGTACCTTCCCTTCCTGGCATTAGAGGATCTCCAACAGCAGAGGCAGCAGCAGCAAAACCAGGAACAGCAGGATAAGCACCAGGAGCACCAGGCTGCTGCTCACTCACCTGAAGCTGCACAGGCCAGAAGGGGCCAGCGCTTGGAAGTGGCTTGAGAGCTCCTTGCTGCGCTTTAGGGGGCCAGTGGGACCCGTTTCTGCACTGGCAGTCCTACTCAGAAGGACTTCCATGAAGATCTGGTTTCTCTGTTCAACAGGTGGCCAACGCTCCTCAAGAGATGTCATTATCTTATGAGCACTCACCATGTTTTCCGTACCCTGGCGAGTTATCTCCTGCATAGAGGTTGCCAACCTTTCCATGGTGATGCGTTCATGTGCCAATGACTCCACAAAGGCTCTGCTCATGGTCGCTATGGACTCCTCCATTCGCTCCACACTCACAGCGACCCTGGAGACAAAACCTGCCAGAGACTCCTGCATCTGTGCATGGAGATCCATCACCTCTTCTCTTGCAGGGGTCGACATGCAGCGCAGCTGAGCTGAGCTGGCAGAGTCCTGCGCCCTCCGACGAGGACTCTCCACTGCTGTCCCTGTCTCCAGAATCTGCTGAGTGTAATGTATGTCCCTTTAAGGGGGGAAACTACTTTGTACAGCTCATGTATACTGTAGTACCGGCAGTGACCACACCTGTATATAAAGCTGAGTAGTAATTTGTACAGTTCAGTTGCAGTCTGAGCCATGTTGAGTAAACATCGTTTGTACCGTTCTCCGCAGTCTGTGTCTGATTATACACGGACGTAACATTGGCGACGAGGCAGGTTCGAACCTACCTGCAACTCTGCATCTCCTCCCGGGGATTCATTCCTGGAGATCAGTGGATTGGAGGTCAAGGCCAGAGACTCGGGCGTCGACCACGGGCAACCGCCCAGTCATCCAGCAGAGACTCGAGAATTGCAGGGGAGGCTGTTGAGAGCCAGGCTTGGCTTTCCAGTCGAGGTGGTCCAGCGAAACGGGCTGGCAACAGGTAGTGCGCAGACCCTTCCCGGACAGCGGTGGGCTAGAGCCCGACCGAGCGGCACAGCAAAGGGCCGAGCAGCGTCGACGGGGGAGAGAGAGAGAGGGCAGAGCGCACAGGGCGCAGCCGGTGTTCAGGGGCCGAGCAGCGTCGGAGAGAGGGAGAGGGAAGTGCGCGAAACCTACAGGGCGCCGCCATTGCCACGAGAACCGCCGGGAGCGGCGTCGGCAGCAGTGGGGGAGGAAGGAAAGCGCGGGAGACACCATTTTAAGCCATTGGGAGACGCCATTTTAAACCACACCCAAAATGCCAAAGAGTGGCAGTATCACCGCATTTGACAATGAAGTCGAAGATTGGACTACATATGTCGAACGAATAGAGGTGTACTGCAAGGCAAATGGGGTGTCAGATGACAAGAAAGCGTCGGTATTGTTGAATTTAATGGGTGCAAAGACGTATGGTTTATTGTGAAATTCAGTAACCCCAACGAAGACAATGGAAAAGAGTTTTGAAGACATAGTAACGATACTAAAGGAACATTTAAACCCCACACCGCAGCTGATAGCAGAAAGATTCAAGTTTCACAAACGGAACCAGCATAAGGATGAAAGCAATGCTGATTATTTAACAGAACTGCGCAAACTATCGAAACACTGCCAGTTTGGAGCGGGACTGGCAGATACCTTAAGGGACAAGTTTGTGTGTGGGCTTCAAAGTGAAAGAACCCAGAAACGGCTTTTATCTGAAAAGGACCTTACGCTGGAAAAGGCTTTCAGCATTGCGGTATCATATGAAGCAGCAGCACAGGGCGCTGCAGAGATACAACAGAGACCGCAAGAATATTCACAAACGAAATGTCATATGGAACAGAGAAGTGCTATCGCTGCGGCAGAACAACACACGACCAGAATGATTGCTGGTTCAAAGACAAAGTGTGCAGACAGTGTGGAAAAGTAGGACACATAGCACGATTCTGCAGGTCGGGAAAGAAAACCAGCAATAAGAAACCTACCAAAGGAAAGTACCAGAAGGTACATAAGATGACGGAGAATAGTTCAGACGAACAAAAGAGTGATAACGACTCCAAAAGCAGGGAAATGAGTTGTCTGAAACGACATAATGTGATCACAACGGAGGATCACCGAACCATTTGGGTCACTCTCAAGATAGCAGGAGTCCAGGTAAAGATGGAATTGGACACAGGATCAGCCCTAACAGTCATAAACCGACGGGACTACGATCGGTTATTCTCACACATACCCTTGAGAGACACAAAAATTATTTTGAAGACGTACATGGGGCAAAAAGTCTACCCCAAAGGAAAAATAAGGGTGACTGTTATATATAATGGTAAGGAAACACCAAAACTAGACCTGTATGTATTGCAAGATGGAGGACCACCATTACTGGGACGTGAATGGATCCGGAAAATACAACTGGATTGGCATTCCATACAGGCACTGACTGTGGCTGACAAAAAGGATGACGACGTCACACCTGGACGACTGTCAAATATCCTAACTGACGCGAAAGAAGTGTTCCAACAAGGACTCGGAACACTAAAAGGCATGACAGCGACGATTAAAATTGAAGAAAATGCAAGCCCAAAATTTTTTAAGGCCAGACCTTATGCGATCCGCCCAGCCGTCGAAGCAGAGCTGGAGAGTCTGGAACGTTCAGGTGTACTATCCAAGGTAGACTGGAGCGAGTGGGCTACACCCATCGTCCCGGTGAAGAAAAAGTCGTTGAGCAGCACGCCTGGGGAACCAAAGAAGGTTCGCATCCGTAGGGACTTTAAGGTAACAGTGAACCCGGTCCTTCACACCGTACAATATCCACTTCCGCGGATTGAAGATATTTTTGCCTCGCTATCTGGAGGGAAATGCTTCACTAAGATTGATCTGGCCCAGGCATATCTGCAAATGGAGGTAGAAGAAGCATCAAAAAAATACCTCACAATCAACACCCATAAAGGTCTCTACCAATACAATCGGCTGGTATTCGGGGTAGCATCAGCCCCGGCAATTTGACAGAGGGCAATGGAACAAGTCCTGCAAGGGATCCCAGTGACCCAGTGTTATTTGGACAACATCCTGGTCACGGGCGAAAATGACAGTGATCACCTTGCCAACCTGGAGCAGGGGCTCACTAGATTGCAGGAATATGGGCTCCGAGCTAACCACCCCAAATGCGAGTTTTTTAGCAAACAGATCTCGTATTGTGGCCACGTTATCGATAAAGAGGGGTTACATAAGTCCCCAGAGAAGATTGAGGCAGTAGTCAAGGCTCCAGCACTGGAAAATGTGTCACAACTGAGGTCGTTCCTCGGGCTGGTAAACTACTACCATAAGTTCTTGCCAAATTTGTCTACAATACTACACCCACTGAACACCCTACTGCAAACTGGGGTGCCATGGAAGTGGAGTGACGAATGTAGACGAGCTTTCCAGAAGAGCAAAACACTAATCACATCGAAAGAGGTATTGGCCCATTACAACCCAGCATTACCAATTCGGTTGGCATGTGATGCGTCACCCTACAGCATTGGAGCGGTGCTGTCGCACAAATTCTCGGATGGCTCAGAGAGGCCAATAGCCTTTGCGTCACGATCACTAACCTCAGCCGAGCGTAACTACGCCCAGATTGACAGGGAGGCCCTCAGCCTAGTGTGGGGAGTGAAAAAGTTCAATCACTATCTGCATGGGCAGAAATTCACCTTGCTGACTGATCACCAGCCTCTTGTCTCCATTTTTAATCCGAAGAAGGGCGTTCTGGTGATGACTGCGTAACGACTACAAAGATGGTCACTTTTTCTAGGGGCACACCACTATCAGATTGAATATAAGGGCACGAAACAGCATGGAAATGCTGATGGGCTATCACGCCTGCCACTGCCTACTGCGGAGGAAGCACCAGCAGTGGATCCTGTCGAAATATTCCATTCGACTATAGTTGAATACCTACCGGTAACTAACGCTTGTATCGAAAAGGAAACCCGAAATGACCCGACACTGTCTCGGGTATATGATTTGACGGTGAAGGGATGGCCAGCACATGGCGACTCACTGTTGCCAGCATTCTCGACAAGGAGAGAACAGCTGTCAGTGTACCGGGGGACCTTGATGTGTGGATCCCGAGTGGTAATTCCACCCAAGTTAAGGGATAGAGTGCTACATGAGCTTCATGAGGGTCATCTGGGAGGGGTAAAAATGAAAAGCCTAGCCAGGGCTTATGTGTGGTGGCTGGGAATCGATAAACAAATCGAGGACCTGACCAAGAGCTGCTCAGGATGCCAGAGAGTCCAAAATGCACCACCACAGGCCCCTCTACACCCATGGGAGTGGCCCTCATCTCCATGGCAATGGGTGCATATTGATTTTGCTGGTCCATTCATGGACTCAATGTTTTTAATAGCTGTGGATGCGCACTCGAAATGGCCTGAGGTCATCAAAATGTCCTCCACCACCACGGAGAAAACTATTGCAGTCCTACGGACCATTTTTGCCAGGAATGGCTTGCCAGAACAGATTTGCTCCGACAACGGACCACAGTTTGTGTCCGAAGAGTTCCGGAGGTTCTTGAAAAAGAATGGGGTAAGGCATTACACATCCGCCCCGTATCATCCAGCCACAAATGGATTGGCTGAGAGGTTCGTACAAACCTTTAAGAAGGCAATAAAGGCTATGTACAATGACAACATTCTGCTGCAGCACAAGGTGGACAATTTCCTGTTCGCCTACCGGAATGCGACACATGCAGTCACCAACCAGGCCCCAGCCATGATGTTCTTTAACCGAAGGTTAAGATCTCGCCTGGATTTGCTCAGACCAAACGTACGAAGAGATGTTGAGAGTAAGCAATTCCAGCACATCCATGAGAAGCCAACAAGGAGCTTCAATGTAGGGCAACCAGTCTTGGCCCGCGACTACCGAACAGAAAAATGGCAGCCAGGAATGATATGCACACGGCAGGGCCCACTAATGTACACAGTGGACGTTGGGGAGAGCATCGTGAGACGCCATGCTGACCAGATCCTCGAGTCACAGGAACAAGTCAACCCCATGCCTCGCCCATACGTACCTGGTGATGAACCCGACGTACAGGTCGCATCTACCCCTGAAACAGTAGCATCGGAAGCTGATGAACCAACCGACAACAGGGGGCCAGAATCGCCTCCGCACCAAGAGCAAGACACTCGGGAAAGGCGCTATCCAGAAAGGATCAGGAAGCCTCCCCAAATACTGAATTTATAAATAGACTATTTTCAGCTAATGTTGCATGTTAAAAGTGTTAATTGTAATTAGTTTGATATTTAATTGTTAAATGAGTGTTATGGTACTGTTAATCTAAAAGGGGAGGAATTGTAATGTATGTACCTTTAAGGGGGGAACTACTTTGTACAGCTCATGTATACTGTAGTACCGGCAGTGACCACACCTGTATATAACGCTGAGTAGTAATCTGTACAGTTCAGTTGCAGTCTGAGCCACGTTGAGTAAACATCCTTTGTACCATTCTCCGCAGTCTGTGTCTGATTATACACGGACGTAACACTGAGGCTCACTTGTGAGCTGTGAAACACCAGGTGACAACACTACTCTATGTCCCGAAGGTCCCCCTGAGGTGTGAGTGTCTGCGCTGGTGCTGGGTGCGCTTACTTCTGCTGACGCTGCACCCTCAGAGGTTGGAGCTTCCTCTGAGGAGTCTGGCTGCACAGCCTCTTCCTCCTCCACAGTGAGAACGGGGGCTCTGGATGGTACTGTGGGTGAGTAAAGGAAGGAGTTAGAGATGTAATGCCAAGGTTCTTCTGGTGACTCCCAGCGAGTTGGCATCTTCTGACACCTGCATCCATGCAGCATTGGTCTCAGTGGGAGGCCTCTTCCTCCCTGACCTAGGGAAGAGGACCTCCCTGTGGGCGCTTACCCCATCCAATAATGCCTGCAGTGAAGCCTCGTCGAATTTGGAGGCAGCTCGGGGTCTGGCACTGGCCACAGCTGCTGCAGGCTCCTCTGCCATCCTGTATGGTTCATTTGGAAGCCTTCAGAGGATGCAGTGCTTGCTATGGACCTTGAAAGCACCACAAATGATGACATCATACTGTGGGGATTTATGACTCGAATTGGACAATTAGCAAGGCTCCCCATATGCTGGGAATTAATTGGCCACTTGAGGGAAAATTCCGTGGAGCTGGCTGACACTTTTTTATGTGTGTCAGAAACTCCACATTCGGGGAAATCTGACTATTCTGCACACAAGCCAAAAATCGGGGCCATAGTTTCAGGATTCAAAACTGAGATGAGCAGGAATTTCTTCACTCAGGATTGTGAATCTTTGGAATTCTCTACCCCAAAGGGCTGTGGATGTTCAGTCATTGAGTATATTCAAGACTGAGATAGATAGATTTTTGGACTCTATGGCAATCAAGGGATATGGAGAACGGGCGGGAAAGTGGAGTTAAGGTCGAAGATCAGCCATTATCTTATTGAATGGCAGAGCAGGCATGAAGGGCCGTATGGCCTACTCCTGCTCCTAATTCTTATGTTCTTATGATCATTCAAATGCAAATTCGAAAGATTTCTTTCAGAAAATAATATTTTGCGATACAGTACATGAGTAATTTGAGATATGACATGTGTAAGTGTATCATGCTTGGGAGGAATAGGTGACTTTGGACCTATGGTTCCCAAAGCTTTCCACCACTGGAGTTTCCCTCACCTCATGTCGGGTCTGTTGTCGACAAATTGATCGAGATTGATTGCCATGGTTAGTCAAGATCTCCATTATTGTTGTAACACAGGACTATCAGGATGGTAGAAGGTGAACTAGATGGGCCTTGGTCTTCTTTCGGTTAAACAATCCAATGTTCCTCTGTGCAATTGTGGCATTGACCTTTCTAACCTGAGTACTCAGCACCAGATTTCAACCAAACTAAGAGCCGCTCTAGAGCGAGAAATGCGTAGTATTAATGAGGCAAGAGCAATCACACTTTATTGGACTCGGTAGCAGCTGATTGCCCTTCTTTTATAGAACACTTTTAATCCAATATTATGAAACAACTAGGATGGTGAAAGCTTTCCTGTGAAACATACATTTTTGCTTTATTTCCAAGAGCAAATCATGAGGTTGAGATAATTTGAGCCTCATGATTTAAACAAACATATTTCACAAGATGTTTGAGCACACCATATAACATACCCACTGCAATTTCTCAGCTTATCTTTTTGTTCCACAAAACAGCAAAATCAAAGCCAAACCCATCTACACCATCTAGTGACATCACGGACTCATTGGGTGACATCACTGACTCATTGGGTAACATCATTGACTCATTGAGTGATGTCCCTGACTCATTGGATGACATCACTGACTCATTTGCAATATTGCAGCTGGGGGAAAATAGTAAATATTTCCAGTTACCAGCCCACTTGAGTGGACAAGGGACAAGTTACAACCCAAATGTCACCAGGATATTAGAACCATCAGTGAATGGTCAGCAGTGCGAATGTATCACAGAATTTCTGTCACAAAAGTGTACCGATTCGATGAGATGTGCAAATTGGAGTGGTGTTTGCCTGCTTGTGCTGGCAGTGGAGAGGCCTGACATCGCTGAGCTTTGAGAGGGAAGTGCCTCCCTTTAATTTCCAAGTGCTTTCCATGCACATGGAGTCCTGGTTGCCTCTTGCGGATCCTCGATTTTAATCGCTCCACAATTGGCGGCCGTGCCTTCAGCTGCCGAGGCCCTAAGCTCTGGAATTCCCTCCTAAAACCTTTCCACCTCTCTACTTCTCTTTCCTTCTTTAAGATGCTCCTTAAAACCTACCTCTTTGAACAAGCTTTTAGTCTTTTGCCCTAGCAGAGTATTTTTTAGATGGTGAGAGATTGGGAAATGTTGGTGTTCAGCGGGACCTGGGTGTCCTTGCACATGAATCACTGAAAGTTAACATGCAGGTACAGCAAGCAATTAGGAAAGCAAATGGTATGTTGGCCTTTATTACAAGAGGATTTGAGTATAAGAGTAAAGACGTCTTACTGCAATTATATAGGGAGCTGGTGAAACCACACCTGGAGTATTGTGTACAGTTTTGGTCTCCTTACCTAAGGAAGGATATACTTGCCATAGAGGGAGTGCAACGAAAGTTCACCAGATGATTCCTGGGATGGGAGGACTGTCCTATGAGGAGAGATTGAGTAAACTAGGCCTATATTCGTTAGAGTTTAGAAGAATGAGAGATGATCTCATGCTCACTCCTGCTCCTATTTCTTATGTTCTAATAGCTCCTTATGTGGTTCAGTGTCATATTTTGTTTTATAACTCTCCTGTGAAGCACCTTGGGACGTTTTTACTATGTTAATGCAAGTTGTTGTTGTTATTGGGAAGTGCCAATTGAGCTGAGACAGTTGCTCCTGAAACGCCATTAAAGGGGAGGCCACTTGTTTTGCCAAGTAACTTGCCAGAATGCCATTGCTGTGAGGAGGTGCAACTATTTAAATTCTCCAGCAGGTCCTGCAGTGGAACCGTTCTCCAGCATGGATCAGAGCCATGAAGAGGAGGACAGAGAACTTGAGAGAGAGAGAAACTAAAGTGGGAAACATACAAGTGAATTATTCTGTACTGGACGTTAGCCCATTGCTGTATTGCCAGTAATCAGTACTGTCAACATAAGGAGATTTTAATTAGAAATTTTAATTGAAATTAAGGCTCTGATATTTATGGGAAAGCGGGGAGGGAGCTGGGGGTAAGGTGGCGGGGTAGTCGAAGTGGTTTCCTGGCCGGCAGCCAACCAGGTTAGACAGGAAGGCTTGTGTTGGAGCAGAGAGGACAAAGGGAAGGAGAGGTCGAGGGGAGGTCACGTGGGGGGGGAGGTTAAGTGGGGGGGAAAGGTCACGTGGGGGGAAAGGTCACGTGGGGGGAAAGGTCACGTGGGGGGAGGTCACGTGTCTGGCCGAGAGATCGCAGATTGGGCAGGAGATCGCGGGTCAGCGGGAGGATCACGGGTCAGGGGTGATCACACGTCGGGGGGTAAATCGTGGCTTGGGCGAGAGATCGTGGGTCGGAGGAGATCGTGGGTCAGGGGGAGATCGCAGGTCAGGGAGATCGTGAGTCGGGGGAAGATCACAGGTCGGTGGAGAGGTCATGGGTCACGGGTTGAAGTGATAGTGGAGGGCTGTAGGAGACATTGCAGAGAGGGAGGCTGATTGCGGGGAGATTAATAGGTTTGCTTGGGAGACCGGGGTGGGGGCGCGGGTGGGTGTGTTGAGCATTCCTGCTCCTCCTGGCCCACAAGTAGTGCTAGAAAGGCACTTACCCCCTGGATCCGGCCATTTCTCGCCTCCCTCCAGCTGCCAGGTTTCCCGAGACCTGGGAAATCCAGCCCGCAGCCGTTAAATCTAAATAGCTGCTAAAATTTGAGGCACGCAGTCTCGTTAAGATATTTAAATAACTGACCCACCTGTCGAGAGCAGGTTAGTCGCCCACCCCCCTACCCACCTCTGTTAAAACTGAAGTGGGCATGTTTGAGGCAGGTTGGGGGTCGGGTTTCAGATTTTTGAAATTTTAACATCCCCCGCTTCTCTCCTGCCCATCCTGGGGGGTTAAAATTCCCTCCCAAGTGCTGATTTAAACAAAAATATAAATTGTCGTACAGATTTGTTTGACACTATTTGAAAATAAGCAGCCCAATGAACATATCAAATACAAGTTTATTCAGGCTGAAACGCTCAGTAAATTTGATAAAGTCTTTCTTATTACTGTTATACCAACTTATCTGAAATCTTTGCCAAAAAAGGTACAGAAAAACTAAAACCTTAAACAACAATGGCAAATTGCACTTACTTGATTCACGCAGTTCTGTAATTTGGCCTCTTCCGCTTTGCTTGTCAATGGAGTATTAATGAACGTTCGATCTCAACACAGAGGTCATTCTTTGCCCCAGTGTATTTATTCAATATCAGTTCTTTTCAATAGTAGTCAATAATTCAGTTGCATCGATCTTAAGAAACCATTGTCCACTCTGCTATTTAAATATGTTCATGGTTTGTTACGTCAACACCCAATATAAAAAATCATGGGTTTGTTGCAACTCTATAATTGCTCAGAACGAAACTGTTCACATGACTTGTTGCAATTAACTTCCTCTTGTCTTGTAAGTCTACAATGTTACAACCACTGACACTTTAACCCTTCAGATCCAAGATCTTTTTCAATGTGTCAAAAATCATGGACTAGATGTACTGCCCATTGACTGTGAGTGAGAATAGTTACAGTTTAACAAGGTTATCACCTTGTTTGATGCATAAAAAGCTTTGCCAAGAAGACTAGTGATAGTGATGGGGCCTAACATGACTAGAAGCCATTAAAGAAGTTTCATAGATTGCCATTATGTCCCAACACTTCAAGTTCTGGCAGGAGAATATAATCATAATAGTTAAGCTATTTAGGGGGCTAAATTAGGCTGTGTAGCCTCCATTTTTAAAGCACTATGCAGCCACCTAACATTCGAAAATGAGGTCCAAGGTACGCGCGTAGACGGAAGTGCACAGAATGCCATGTTGGTAAAGCGGTTTGCACGTGCACCTAACGACCGGTGGCAGCATGCAGAGTAGGCAGAGCATGACATGAAACAGTGCGCAATGCTGATTTGAAGCCATTTACCAACTGCACACTCCAGCCAATGCTGTCTTAATCTTGCACAGCTGAACGTGACATTAAACGGAATAAAGGACCATCACCAGCGCTATTTAAAGGTATCATGAACTACTTGCAGATTAGTTGCTGGATTATTTCTTCTGGTGCAATTGTACATGTTTTTGGAGCTTTCCTATACTTGACTAAAGTTTGAATGGTTTACAGGGAGGGGTCTGGCTGGTGCTGAAGTACTTTTCTGTTCATTTAAAAGGTTGTGCTGAAACAAGTTGCTTCCAGAGATGGGTGGCCTGGTAGGGTTTTCTCTGGGAATTTAACATGACTGGGAGAATGAAGAGAGGCCACGCAGAGCAGGACAAGCTGCTAGAAGAGGGAGGAGCAGGAGGGGGAGAAGGGCTCTCAGCAGGAGGCTATATCCTCAGAGGGTCCAATTCTCTTACCTCAACTTCAGCGAGGACCAATGCTTGAGACGTCTTCATTTCACAAAAGAGGTCGTGACTGAAATTTACCAACTGCTGCAGCCACAACTGCAACTTCAAAGCAGGACAAGGACAGCATTGGCTGTCAAGGTGATCGTGGCTCTTTTATGTGTCGAGCTCCTTCCAGGCTGCTGCTGAAGATATAAGCAATATCTCACAGTTTGCTGTGCACTGCTACATAAGGAATGTCGCCGAGGCTCTTTATACACAGAAAGGCAGCTTCATCTCATTCCCTCTTGCCAGAGACAAGCAGGTGGACCAAGCACGAGGGTTTGCATTGATTGCAGGCTTCCCCATGGTGCAGGGTGCCATTGACTGCACACGCATTGTCTTGCGTGCACCTTGTAAAGTCTGTGGGTTGTGCAGTTAAATAATACACAGACTTCAGAAGTAACAAACAAACAGGTCTTTACTATTCGAAGGTCAGGGCGAATCTGCCCCAGCAATCCTGCCACAACACTTATATACTGGTGTGGTCACTATCGGTATTACAGTATACAGAAGCCAAACAAATAGTGCCACACCTAAAGTAGTTCTCTTAAAGGTGAACGGTTACATTCAATAGTTCCCTTAAAGGTAGACGGGTACATACACTACAATCCTCCCTTTTTAGCTTATTACTTACAGAGTCCCCGTTAAACATACATATCTTCAACTTCCTATAAAACAAATTACAGATATAATCTCGGTGGAGTCAATGTCATATAAAACAATTTACAGATATAATCTTGGTGGGAACAGTTCACAGGTTCAGTCTCTGCGGAAACAGTTCATAGATTCAGTCTCTGATCTTGACTCGTTCCAAACAACATCTCTTTGGTGTAGCCGGTTCACATGGCTAGCGTGACTCCTCCATAGCCTTTTTCTTGACGTAACAGCTTGAACTTTCGTCCTGTTGAACCAGCAGTGCGGACTTTTACAACCAACTGGCTGTCTTGATATTTTCCAGTTTTTCAACTAATTTAGTTCCTTTCGTAGTGTCCCGCCTGAGATGGTAGAAGTGCTAATATTTTAGACAGTTATTATCTTCTGCTTCTTCTTTTTCTTTTCTGCCTTTTTGACACTCTCGGAGCTCCTTTCTCGGCTGCCAGCTGTAGCGCCACCAACTCTCTATGTTCCTTAGACCTTAAGTGCTTCATCCGGATTTCAGCACTTTGGGAGTTTTCATCACAAACTGAGCAGACCAGATCCTCGTAATATTCAGTGTCACTCAACAGGTCATGGTAATATTCGGGGTCGTCCTGAGTTAGGCCAGTGAGAGGCCCTTCTACTTCCTTCTTATCCATCTGGACGTTAGCCGACGGTGGTTCCTTCCCTAACCATCTTTCTTGAAAAGACTTCTTCAAACATTCATATTCATTCCGCTCTTCCGGGGATGTCTGCCATTCCTTCACTACTGGCCTCATTTGTGAGTTCAATACCTTCCCTTCCATCGGGGATTTCGTTGTCAGGCTATTTAATCCTTCTACTGGAGTATCTGTTTCCACCCCCTTCTGTTCCCCTTGACGCAATTCAGCGTACTTTTGGCATCCTTGTAAAAGCTGTGTTGCCCCCTCAGCTATCTCCGTGACTTTTGGAAGCTCCAAATTCTTTCCCTTTGAACCCTGAAACTCGTGTTCCCATTTTGGAGTTGTCCCTCAGCGTGTGTAAGAGTTGGCTGGCCGTTAACTCTTCTACGGGGACACTGTGGGTTAGAGTCTTCTCCATTTCATCCACCTTTCCCTCCAATGTTTTCACCTTCCTTTCCTCCGGTACTTTGGTTTTAAGCGCTCGAAGAAGTTGCGCCTTGATGTTCTCTAACTCCTGTTCAGGGGCCATTCCTACAGTCTCTGTGATCCTTCCAGTTGCCTTTCCTTCCACTGCCCGGATTCCTAGTTGAATATGTTCTTCAAGTTGTTGAACCTCGGCCATTGCCACCTCATATTTGTCCTGGGTTGCCTTCAATAATTTAATGAGTTCTTGGACATCTTGAATTTCATGTTCTGCTATGTCTTCCACCTCTAATTTTTCATCGATGGATGGAATCTCTACCGATGAGTCTGTCTTGGCCTGGAGCTCATCAAACATTTCCTGCAGCCTTTGTAATTCTCGCTCATGTTCAACCTTTAGCTGTTCAGATGCTTTCACTAAAACTAGCTTTTCGGAGGTTGCTGAGTTAACCCCTTCCAGGATTGTAGTCTGGGCCTGTTCATACTGTTCTTTCAACTTGTTACACTCTGCTTGCAACGAGTCGTAGAGATGAACTGGGATAAAATCCTGGCTTCCTGAAGATTCCTCTTCCTTTGGTTCGTTCTGTAAATATTCTAGTTCCTGAACAGCATCAGGGGAATGTGATTGGTATTTGGCCACGATGGCTCTATGGTCGCTCTCTGCTTGAGCTAGCTGTCTCTGTTGTCTTTCCAGGTTCTCCCATTCGGTGTCCCAGAACTTTTCCATATTTTTCATCTCTTGTACGAGACGGTCACTCAACTGTTCTAATTGTTGTCGTACTTTGACATAAGTTTGAGTCCGAACTCGGTGTTCTTCCGTCGTGGATGAATCCTTTGCTTGAACAGGCTCAGAATTCTCTGTCAACCTGGAGTTCTGCTCTGCAGCTTTATTCTTCTTGGTAACATAAGTCCTTCTGCATGTCTTCGTTTCCTTCCCCATCGTCGGCAAGTCCCTTTTAGCCTTGTCTTCCATATTTGAATTGGTCTTATCGTCATCCATTTCAGAATCTGAGCTGATAGCTTGCACCGAGTCCTCCCTCATTATGGCTTTTAGGTAGTGCCATTCCATATCTATTTTCTTAATCCACTCCCGTCCTAGAAGTGGTGGTCCTCCTTCAGGTAATACGTACAAGTTCATTCTTGGGTGTTCTTTACCCCTATCTCTCACCTTGACTCTTATTTTCCCCATGGGGTATACGTTATGCCCTGTGTATGTCTGTAATATGAACTTGGTATTTCTTAAAGGTATGTGAGAGAATAGCCGGTGGTAGTCCCTTCGGTTGATGACTGATAGAGCTGATCCAGTGTCCAGCTCCATCCTTACTTGGACTCCAGCTATTTTTAGTATGACCCAGATGGTTTGTAGATCCGTTTCTTTACCCACATTGTGGATTCTCAGACTACCCAGCTCCTGGTTGTTTGGGTCTGAGTCTGAATTCTGTTCGTCTGAACTCTTCTCAGCCACCTTGTGTACCTTGTTGTACTTTTCTTGTGGTGGCTTCCTTTGATTGTTGGTCTTCTTCCCTGACCGGCATACCTTCGCGATGTGACCCAGTTTGCCACATTTCCTACACTCTTGGTTCTTAAACCAGCATTGATTCTGGTCATGCGTTTTCTTCCCACAACGGTAGCATTTTGTTGTGCTTGAAGTAATTTGGTCCACCCCGAGTGCCGCCGCCTTTAGTTGCATTTCCGCCATTCCTTTCGCTGCGGCTTCGTGCGATGCAGCTATAAGGACAGCCCTGTCCAGTGTGAGGTCGTTCTCTTCCAGTAGTCGCTTCTGCGTCCCTTCTTTGGACAATCCGCATACGAACTTGTCCCGCAGTGCTTCTGTCAGATTCCCTCCGAACTGGCAGTATTTCGCTAGCCTACGCAGTTCGACCAAGTATTCCGCATTGCTTTCGTCTTTCCTCTGCGTTCTTGCGTAGAATTTGAATCGTTCAGCCAGCATCAACGGTGTGGGGTTCAAGTGGTCCTTCAGCACAGCCACAATCTCTTCGAAGGTCTGATCCGCTGGTTTATCTGGTGCTATTAGATGCTTCAAGAGCCCGTATGTTTTTGCCCCCATCGAGTTTAGCAATGTTATCGCCTTGTCGTCTTCCTCTATTTTGTTGGCTTCGCAATAGATCTCTATGCGTTCCACGTACGTGGCCCAGTCTTCTATTTCAGAATTAAAGTCGTTAATATTCCCTCGCTTAGGCATCTTTCTTCCCTTGGGAGCAGCACCAGTATTTCTTTAAGTATTCTTATTTATTTGTTTATTTCTAAGATGGCGGTTTTCCCGCGAAATCGGTGGTTTCCCGCTCTTTCCTTCTCTCCCCGCCCACTTCAATGACGGTATGTCAGTTAAGATGGCGGTTTTCCCGCGAAAATGGCGGTTTCCCGCTCTTCCTTTCTCTCCCCGCCCACTTCAATGGCGGTTTCCCGCTTCTGTCGTCTCCTCCGCCTAATGGCGGCTTCCCGCGTTTCTTCCTGGTGGAAGGGGTACGCTTTCCCCACAGCGGACAGGTTCAGCCGCTGGGCTGGCTCTCGCACAGCTCCCCTTACTCGGCTCTGTCTTTTCCTCCCGCCCGCACGGCTCTACTGGCGCTGGGTACACCCCGTTAATGGAGGACAGTTCAGCCGCTGGACTGGCTCTCGCGCAGTCTCTCTCTCCGTACCCGGCTCTGTCGCTCTCTCTCCCGCACGTTCGGTTCTACCGGCCCTGGGTACCCCGTTGGTGGAGAACAGTTCAGCCGCTGGACTGGCTCTCGCACAGTCTCTCTCCCCTTGCTCGGCTCTGTCTCTCCCTCTCCCGCACGTTCGGTTCTACCGGCTCTGGGTACCCCGTTGGTGGAGAACAGCTCAGCCGCTGGACTGGCTCTCGCGCAGTCTCTCTCCCCTTGCTCGGCTCTGTCTCTCTCTCCCACCCGCACGGTTCCTGTTCGCCTCCCAGCCCTCTCGCAGACCGGTGTTTCCCTCCCCGGCTGCAGCTGGGTTTCTCTTCCCGCGCCTACTCCCAGTCTCAGCGCTTCGTGGCTGCGGTCGCTGCCCGGCTTTCCCCGCCGATCGAGGTCTGACTGTCTCACGACGCCGTTGGACCCGACTTTCTGACCGGCTCCGTTCCCCCTCGACCGTGGTCGAGTGCACAGCCCTTATCCTCCGGATATTCTCTACACCTTCCCCTACTCACAGTCTCCGCGGCCGCCTTGTTTCCAGCTGATCGGCTCACTCCGCACCGTGGTAGAAGGGTAGTCAGTGCCTGTTGCTGATGGAAGCTTTTGTTGCTAAAGTCTTCCTCCTTTCTATTGCTGCAGCCTCGTGTTTTCTTTCAGCAGCACGACGAGGGCGGTTGCCTCTCTTCGACGCTCTTCGTTGCTTTGGTAGTCTTGCCGCAGGGTACGATCGGACTCGTCGCCACTGTAAAGTCTGTGGGTTGTGCAGTTAAATAATACACAGACTTCAGAAGTAACAAACAAACAGGTCTTTACTATTCGAAGGTCAGGGCGAATCTGCCCCAGCAATCCTGCCACAACACTTATATACTGGTGTGGTCACTATCGGTATTACAGTATACAGAAGCCAAACAAATAGTGCCACACCTAAAGTAGTTCTCTTAAAGGTGAACGGTTACATTCAATAGTTCCCTTAAAGGTAGACGGGTACATACACTACACACCTCATGTCAACTCAGTCATTTTCCTGAATCGAAAGGGATTCCACGCCCTCAATGTGGAGCTGGTGTGCGACCACAGGCAGCGTATCAAGCAGGTGAATGCCTGTTAACCTCCAGCAGTC
Organism: Somniosus microcephalus; assembly: GCF_052327205.1. NCBI lineage: Eukaryota > Metazoa > Chordata > Chondrichthyes > Squaliformes > Somniosidae > Somniosus > Somniosus microcephalus. Next base: position 67,963 of record NW_028225750.1, read on the forward strand.
CCAGTTCCTTAATTCTGCAGCAGTCCTTTGTGCCACCTGTATTTGACCTATCAAAGGCTGGCTACTGGGCAACAAGGGTTATCTACTCCTGACATGGCTCATGACTCCGGTCTAGATCCCACACACATGTGCACAGCAGGCCTACAATGAGAGCCGTGCTGCCACAAGGAACATTATAGAGCATGCCATTGGTGTCCTCAAGCAATGCTTCCGCTGCCTGGACGCTCTGGAGGAGCCCTGCAGTACTGAGCTGAGAGGGTATCAAGATTTGTGGGAGTATGCTGCATGCTGCACAACCTGGCCATTATGAGGGAACAGCCCTTGCCACCACCTATCAGGCGAGATGATGAGAAGCAGGAGCACAAGGTGGAGGAGGAGGAGGAAGTGGAGGAAATGGAGGAGGAAGTGGAGGAGGCAGAACTGCAAAAGGAAGTGGAGGAACAGCAAGAGGAAGGGAGAGAACGTAGACAGGCCCTTTCTGTCAGGGCTCTAAGTGATGAAATAATTCATGAGCAATACCAATAATCTCAACCACTTTCCCATTCACCAACAGTCCCACGTTCCCTTTTTTCCCCCATTACTGACCATCACATCATCTTCTTTCCGACAACAGAAAAAGAAAATGCACATTCCAATCCAATTTTATAAATTCAATCATTACATAATGCATACAAAAATAAACTATTCACACTTGGGCATTTCCTTAGTGCCGGTCTTCCGTGTGCTGTTGCCTATTCTGCTGCTCCTACGAGGTGCTACCCCAGTGGCTGCAGCATGTGTGGTGGAAAGCTGCTGACCTTCAATTGAGGACACTGCAGATGGCTTTGGAGGGTGACCTCGAGCAGCTCTGGGCCTAGAGGGTCCAGCTTCAGAATATACCACCTCGGCCTGGGCTGCAGCAGTCTGGGCTGGCTGGCTGACAGACAACAGCAAGGGCACTGGCGGAGTGGCTAGGGTGGGAGCAGGAATGCTGTCATCCTGAGAGAGGACAGCCAGTTCGTGCTCCATGGAGCCATTGCAACTCTCCTGGGGCGGCGCCTCAGTAAGCCTACTGATGTGTTGGAGAACAGATTGATGGACTGCTGTGAAGCCCTGGAAGCCCCTTTGAACAGTGGTATCCAGAGCCATGATGGCAGCAGTCTGAACTTCCACTACAGCACTCAGACATTTGATGGAAGCTGTTCCTGCTGCAATGCGAGCTGTGACATCGGCCATCAGAAGCTGCATCATGGTGGCTTCCACAGGTCTGCTGATGGAGGTGACTACCCGTTCCATGCTGGAAAGGATGGGCTCCAAGCTCTGTGCAAAGCCCTGTGGCAGGTTGGTGCTGGACTCCTCCATGCTCTTTGACATTGAGCGCAGGCTTTCTGGTAGGATTTCCAGTGCACCAAGCATTTGGATATGTAAACCAATCAGCCTTCTTCTGTAGCCTGGCCCATCGAAGTCCTCATTTAACTCCTCTGCAGCAGATCGAGTGTGCGACCTTGCCCTACGGTGTCCTTTCCCCCCGCCCCGGCTCCTGCACACTTGTGCCTCACCACGGGCAGATCCCTCTTCTATCATAGCCTCTAAATAACGCCCGATGTCAGACTCTGAGCTGATGGCTGTGCGTGTAAGAACAAGTGACGATGTCTCTTCAACCTCCAAACCTTTCCTTTGGCAATTATCTGAAAATAGCACAGCCAATGGTAATTTAAATACTTTAGTCGAATTGTCACTGTGACAAGCACTTTGGGCATTTACATTTGCTTTAAATTAGGGGTGTCCAAGCTTTCTGTCTTCATAGGTGCAAATCACAGAACATAGGAATGTTAGACAAAAAAAGACTAAGGTCCATCTAGTTCGCCATCTACCATCCTGGTAGTCACATGATATAATGATAATGGAGTTGTTGACTAATCATAGCAATCAATCTCTAATAATTAGTCTACAGCAGACCCAGCCATGACACAAGGAAAACTCCAGTGATGGAGAACTTTGGGAACCATAGGTCCATAGTCACCTGTTCCTCCCAGGCATGTTACACTTACTACAGCTCTGGAGTCCTACATTAAGCTTAAACCCACATTCCCAATAATTTTCATGTATTTCAGGTTGCTGATACTAAAAGATCTTGGTCTTCTGATTTAGAATGTATTCATCAATGAGGTTTAGCATTAAGAACAGCCCTTTCCAAGCACCCAGGCCCACAATACCAGCCAATGAAAGATAGAAATGCAAATAGCAAAATGTTTCTGGGCCTCAAGGGTTGGATTGTCATGACTCAGGAGGTCCATGTGACCCATTGGGTACATAGTTGTGCCCCGAGTAACAGCTCAAGAAAGAACTTAAACAGTCATGTTGAAATTAGCAACTTAAAATAGTGGAGGCTGACATTAGTTTGCACTCAGATAAATAGAAGATCACTGCTTTCCATATTTAATGGTGCTTCTCTTTCCCTTCAGCTAACTAGGCTGAAGCTCAGGAATTCCACCCGCCCCCCACAAACCTCTCTGCCTCTCTATCCTTCAAGAAGCTCCATAAAGCCTAAGGGGGAAAAATTTGGTTGGTCAGTGCCTCCTGTTAGTGCTTCCAGGGGGCATTAACAGGGCGCTAGGAACTTAGCGCCCGAGTGCGGCGATTTTAGCGGCGCTCGCGAAATTGACCAGTCGTTTTGTGGCGGCGCTGAACACTACCGCCACGATCTCCTGTGCCCACAGATCGTGACGTCAGTCAAGTGTGGAACGCCCCGGTAGCATCCCGGACAGGATATTGAGTCACGCGCCCTGCCTTAGCGCCTGCCGCAAGGAACGACAGGTAGAGGGGAACGTTTTCAAGTCAGGAAGGGGCTGGGGGAGCGTTATTTAAAGGCGGGCGCTTCCTGCCTTTTCTTGTCGGCAAAATTTTTGGTTTTAACGCTGTCCTAAGGAGTTTTGGCCCTCAGCACCACTTTTGAGGTTCCTAAGTGCCGAGCTCTTTCTGTGGGCCTATCCATTAGTGCTTCCAACACAATTGCTTTTGAGGTGCCTCCAGGCCGAGATTCAAGGCTGCAATGAGCAGGGAGTGGCTGGCCAGCAAGATGGCCCCTCCCCTTTAAGAACTGGACGCGCCAGTCTGTCTGGCATCCATGGTAATTGGCATCGCCTGAGCTTCGGTAGCACTCGCTCCATGACATTTGCGCCTTAAGAGAGGTGTGTAGTGCCTGATTTAGCGCTCAAATCACCTCCAGGGGTGATAGAGGCGAATTTTGCAGTCGAAGGCAATAATTAGCGCCAGGTGCTAAACATTGCGCCCGGCCGATATTAGCGCCCCAAAATGGGCGATACCCAATTTTTCCCTATAACTCTTTCACCAAGCTTTTGATCACCTGTCCTAATATCTCCTCATGTGGCTTGGTGTCAAATTTTGTTTGATAACGCTCCTGTAAATCGTCTTGGGATATTTCACTATATTAAAGGCATGATGTAAATGCAAGTTGTTGTTGATGTTGTAAGGAGCATTTATAATTACAGAAATGTTTCTCAGTTCCTTAGATAGTGCAAATTGAAGCTGTTATTTGCTCGTACATATCTATATAAACCCATTTGTACTTGTTTCCTACATTACAAGTGACTACACTTCAAAAGCACATTTTTGTCCAGACCTCTTCTAGACCCATCTTTTGTTTCTTTACTTGTCCCATTACCACCCCTTTTGCCTTGCACCATCATCCCTTTCATCATTCAATCTCTCCTGCCTTCCACCCTATCACAGACCTTCCCTTTTGTTCTTTACTCCCATCACCTCATTCCCTGCCTCTGTACTTGCTTAAAACCTGTTACATCTCTAAAATTTTCCAGTTCAGATGAAAGGTCATCGACCTGAAATGTTCGGCTGGATTTTACGAACATCGGCAGGTCCGTGGTGGGCGACGTCGGTGCTGGGCCCCAACCCCGCTGCTGGCTCTATCCCGCTCAGAAGCAGGGGAAGTTATAATGGGAAACAAAGAAATGGCAGACCAATTAAATGCATATTTTGGTTCTGTCTTCACAAAGGAGGACACAAATAACTTCCCAGAGATGTTGGAGAACATAGGGTCTGATGAGAGGGAGGAACTGAAAGAAATCAGTATTTGTAGGGAAATGGTGTTAGGGAAATTGACGGGATTGAAGGCCGATAAATCCCCAGGGCCTGATAATCTACATCCTAGGGTACTTACGGAGGTGGCCCTAGAAATAGTAGATGCATTGCTGATCATCTTCCAAAATTCGCTGGAATCTGGAACTGTACCCATGGATTGGAGGGTAGCTAATGTTACCCCACTATTCAAAAAGGGTGGTAGAGAGAAAGCGGGGCATTATAGACTGGTAAGCCTGACATCAGTAGTGGGGAAAATGCTAGAGTCCATTATAAAGGATGTAATAGCTGAGCACTTGGAAAACAGTGACAGGATCGGACAAAGTCAACATGGATTTCCAAAAGGTAAATCGTGCTTGACTAATCTACTGGAATTTTTTGAGGATGTAACTGGGAAAATAGATAAGGGAGAACCAGTAGATGTGGTGTATTTGGACTTTCAAAAGGCTTTCGATAAGGTCCCGCATAAGAGATTAGCGTGTAAAGTTAAGGCACATGGGATTGGGGGCAAGGTATTGACTTGGATAGAGAACTGGTTGGCGGACAGAAAGCAGAGAGTAGGAATTTCCGAGTGGCAGGCAGGGACTAGTGGGGTACCACAGGGATCGGTCCTTGGAGCCCAACTATTCACAATATACATTAATGAGCTAGGTAAGGGAACTAGATGTAATATCTCCAAGTTTGCAAACGACACAAAGCTGGGTGGGCGTGTGTGCTGTGAGGAGGATACCGAGAAACTCCAGGATGATTTGGACAGGTTGGGTGATTGGGCAGAAGCGTGGCAGATGCAATATAACGTGGATAAATGCGAGGTTATCCACTTTGGTGTCAAAAACAGAAAGGCAGACTATTATCTGAATGGCAATAGATTGGGAGAAGGGGAAGTGCAACGAGACCTGGGTGTCCTTGTGCACCAGTCGCTGAAGGTAAGCATGCAGGTGCAGCAGGCGGTAAAGAAGGCAAATGGTATGTTGGCCTTCATAGCGAGAGGGTTTGAGTACAGGAGCAAGGATGTCCTGCTGCAGTTGTACAGGGCCTTGGTGAGACCACACCTTGAGTACTGTGTGCAGTTTTGGTCGCCTTATCTGAGGAAGGATGTTCTTGCCATGGAAGGAGTTCAGCGAAGATTCACAAGGCTCATCCCTGGGATGGCAGGAATGATGTATGAGGAGAGATTGGGTCGATTGGGCTTATACTCGCTGGAGTTTAGAAGAATGAGAGGGGATCTCATCGAAACTTATAAAATTCTGACAGGTCTGGACAAACTAGATGCAGGTAGAATGTTCCCGATGGTCGGAGAGTCCAGAACCAGGGGTCATAGTCTAAGGATAAGGGGTAAGCCATTTAGGACAGTGATGAGGAAGAATTTCTTCACCCAGAGAGTGGTGAACCTGTGGAATTCTCTACCACAGAAGGCAGTTGAGGCCAAGTCTTTAAATATATTCAAGAAGGAGTTAGATATATTTCTTAGAGCTAAAGGTATCAAGGGATATGGGGAGAAGTCAGGTACGGGGTACTGAGTTTGGATGATCAGCCATGATCACATCGAATGGCGGAGCAGGCTCGAGGGGCCGAATGGCCTACTGCTGCTCCTATCTTCTATGTTTCTATGTTTTCTATGTAGAATGAATTTACCTTGATTGGGCTTGTTAAGCCTGTCCAGCAAGTTTCCCGGCCAATTAACGGAAGCGGGTCTGGTGACATAATTTGATGACATGTCATCAGCCGGTTTCCTTAAAGGGACCATGGCCAACTTTCTTTTGACGTTTGTGCTGTCAGTGTTCTGCAGCATTGAGGTGCTGCAAACACTGACAAGCACTGCACAGAGGTGCAGGACTGCACCCAGGCTCTCCAGTGACTCCCTCCATATGCTTATGGAGGGAGTCACAGCACGCGGGATGGTCTTCTTCCCTTCACATGGGCGGAAGAGACCTCCCTAGGAGCTCAACACAGCCTGGTTGCACATTGCAGAGGAGGACACAAGCAGGGATGTGGTCAGGAGGACCTGGCTGCAGTGCTGCAAATGTTTCAATGATCTCAGTAGATCACGAAACGTTAGTACAAAGCCACACTCAACATCATCCTGCTGTTCCGCTCATCATATCCCCATCACTCTGCCATCCCTACCTTACTCCTGCACATCCTTACTCACACCAACTTACCTTGCACCTTCACCCATCCCTCTCTATCTACATCATCACATCCCCATCTCACTAGCCACCCCTCACACTCACCCTCATCCTAGTGCAATCATACCAACTAACAACACACAAGGGTAGGCACTTGTGTGTTTTATGCAATGTTCATGTAAAGTTTCTGTTAATGTGCTGTCAAACATTGAAACCGTTATTTTGAACACTTTGTGTTTTTGGACAGATTTGTGAGCACATTTGGAAGTGGCTTAGTGAGTTGCAGTGAATGGTGAGACATAACAGTACCCCCCGCAATGGTGATGCATGTGAAAGGAAAGGCTTGGGCATTGTAGGGATGCTTTATGGTGTTGGTGTGGGGTGGTGCCAACCTGGCGCATCATGTGGTAGCCAGGGTGCACAGCGTCAAGTGAAGTAAATCTGGCTATGGTGAGGCCATCCCTGGCCTCCCGGGCAGCAATGTGCTCGGATTCTGATGCCCTCTGTCCTGTGCAGCATCAGCTGATTGTGGAGAAGGTTGGTGTTGTTGTTGGTGCTGCTGGTGTGCCTGGTGCTGCTGGTGTGCCTGGTGCTGCTTGTGTGCCTGGTGATGCTGGTGTGCCTGGTGATGCTGGTGTTGGGGCTGATCATTGTGGGATTCTGAGGACCAAGGTGAGAGAGTTTCAAGGGCACCCATGCTGATGGAATAGATGGTAGGTAAAGTAGAGATGACAGAGTGATCTGTCAATGGTGGGCGAGGTAATGAGGTCAGACTGGATGGAGACTTGTGTAAAGACTTGCAGCATTTTGAATCTGTAGTGAAAATGCAGTTTAGAGAAGCTAGTGGTTAAGGGAACATTTCTCAATCAGCTGGGAGCTTTGACTTGACATTTGAAGCTGTCAACTCGTCAGCTGATTCAATCAGTGGTAGGGAAATTATTGGAAAAAATTCTGAGGGACAGAATTAGTCTCCACTTGGAGAGGCAAGGATTAATCAAGGATAGACAGCATGGCTTTGTCAGGGGGAGATCATGTCTGACCAATTTGATTGAATTTTTTGAGGGGGTGACTGGGTGTGTAGATGAGGGTGGTGCAGTTGATGTGGTCTACATGGACTTCAGTAAGGCTTTTGACAAAGTCCCGCATGGGAGACTGGTCAGAAAGGTAAAAGCCCATGGGATCCAGGGCAACTTGGCACACTGGATCCAAAATTGGCTTAGTGGCAGGAGGCAGAGGGTGATGGCCGAAGATTGTTTTTGTGACTGGAAGCCTGTGTCCAGTGGTGTACCGCAGGGATCGGTGCTGGGTCCCTTGCTGTTTGTAGTGTACATTAATGATTTAGATATGAATGTAGGAGGTATTATCAGTAAGTTCGCAGATGACACGAAAATTGGTGGGGTGGTAAATAGCGAGGAGGGAAGCCTCAGGCTACAGGACGATACAGATGGGTTGGTTAGATGGGCAGAACAGTGGCAAATGGAATTTAACCCTGAAAAGTGTGAGGTGATGCATTTTGGGAGGTCTAACAAGGCAAGGGAATACACAATGAATGGTAGGACCCTAGGGAGGACAGAGGATCAGAGGGACCTTGGTGTGCATGTACATAGATCCCTGAAGGCAGCAGGACAGGTAGATAAGGCGGATAAAAAGGCATATGGGATACTTGCCTTCATTAGCTGAGGCATAGAATATAAGAGCAGGGAGGTTATGATGGAGCTGTACAAAACGCTAATTAGGCCACAGCTGGAATACTGTGTGCAGTTCTGGTCGCCACACTGTAGGAAGGATGTGATTGCATTGGAGGGGGTGCAGAGGAGATTCACCAGGATGTTACCTGGGCTGCAGCGCTTCAGCTATGAAGAGAGACTGGACAGGCTGGGGTTGTTTTCCTTAGAGCAGAGAAGGCTGAGAGGGTACCTGATTGAGGTGTACAAAATTATGAGGGGCATAGATAGGGTAGATAGAAAGGAACTTTTTCCCTTAGTAGAGGGGTCAATAACCAGGGGGCATAGTTTCACAGTAAGGGGCAGGAGGTTTAGAGGGGATTTGAGGAAAAACTTTTTCACCCAGAGGGTGGTTGGAATCTGGAACTCACTGCCTGAAAGAGTGGTAGAGGCAGGAATCCTCACAACATTCAAGAAGCATTTAGATGAGCACTTGAAACGCCATAGCATACAAGGCTACGGACCAAGTGCTGGAAAATGGAATTAAAATAGACAGGGCTTGATGGCCGGCGCGGACACGATGGGCCGAAGGGCCTCTTTCTGTGCTGTATAACTCTGTGACTATGACTATAATGACCTCTGACCTCCCACCTCAGCTTCACAGACGCGGTCTAGGCACAGCGCGAAACTGGTGGGCGACCTGTCAAATTCAAAAAGTTGGGAGAAAACCATTGTTAAGTGGCTGTAAACAAGCCACTAATGATTTTAATTGCCTTCCCTGCCGCTGCATGTCGAGTCTACTCAACACTGACAGACCCGACATTTGGTAAAGGCGTGTAACGGCCAGTTCACAGCAGGGTCCCAACCCACTGGGGAGAAAAAACACTTTCCCACCCGGCCCGCCACCGATCGCACCCGCTGACCCACCCCCCCACCGCTGCAAAATCCAGCCCATTAACTCTGTTTCTCTCTTCACAGATGCTGCCTGAACTGCTGAGTAGTTCCAGAATGTTCTGTTTTTATTGCTTTCCAAAAAGCAGCCTTAAAACAAGCACCAATTAATGCCAAAAATATAAAGTTTTGAGGCAGGAAATCACATGGCAATCACAGTATGCAAGAAAGTACATCTGTGGCTTCCTGATGTCTAATTTGGTAAGTTCCCTAATATGGACCTGAACCGCACAACACTCGATAGATCCCACCTCCATATTATTATAAAGCTTGATTGTATCTCATCATAGCCTTTACTGCTCTAGTGCAAATAGTGCCAGAATCTCAAGTCTCTCATCAATTGTCCCTTTGATGCACCCACTTTTCACACTGTAGGAATTGCTTATTTTCCATTCTACCTAGCTCATATTTGAAGACTTATTACTTTTGATTTGTTGCCCTGTGTCTTTTCTGCCCAGTTAAGTTGAACCAGATGCCCTTTTATCTCAGAGAGGTTGCCTTTTTCCAGTCCAGCACCATTGCATTTGATCCTTTGTTATCCTATTCTAGTTTCACATTGAACCTAACTATTGCTACTTCCCAATTGTTTTCCTGTTCTCACATTTGTAATTTGCCCTATTTCACTTTCCAGAACTAAACCAAGCAATTGTTCTTTCCTTGTTGGACTAGCAACAAATTGATCTGAGAAGAATTCTTGGCTACGTTCAAAAAATAATATCCCACTTTGACCACATATATTCCCTGTATCCAAGTCTATCTTGGGATAGTTAAAATTCACACAATTTTATTGCCCTGTTGTCCTTACATATCTCTCTGAACTGTCTGGAGAGCTATCCCTGTGCTTTATTTCCACTGTTTGGTGGCCTATAATAATTGTATAATTCCACTTCATATTCCTTAACTCTATTTTTATGGTTGGAAAATTGACAGAGCAATCAACGGACCAACAGTAAGCGAAATTTCAAACCAGGACAATTGAGGGACAGTTGACAGTATTTCTACTACAGTGCATCAAATACTGGGGTTCCAAGAATAGAGTCCAAAATAAAAATATTTTACTGAAACCTACATATAAAATTCAAAATGTAACATTATCAACAAATAGCATAAGATTAAAATAATTTATTTTGACTTCTAGCCAAATACCATGAAGATGTGCACAATAAATGGGTAATAATCATCTTCAAATTATTTCCTTTTGCCCATTTCACATCCCTTCACTGTGTACAAATTTCATGTTCCAAGTACTTAAATTTACTTTTCTCTACATTAACTTTTCCAATGGTGTGACAAGGCAGCTCATTTCAGCAACACTCAGCCATCTGTACTACTTCTGAATTATCTGATTGGGTGTCCAGACCAATTTTAGCTGTACAAGACACAGGAAAGATGTCAAGACCTTAGAGAGGGTGCAGAAGACATTTACTAGAATGGTACCAAGGATGAAAGACTTCAGTTACATGGAGAGACTGGAGAAACTGGGGTTGTTCTCCTTAGAGCAGAGAAGGCTAAGGAGAGATTTACTAGTAGTGTTCAAAATCAAAAAGGGTTTCGATAGAGTAAATAAGGAGAAACTGTTTCCAGTGGCAGAAGAGTCAGTAACCAGGGGACAGAGATTTAAGGTAATTGTCAAAAGAACCAGAGGCGACATGAGGAAAAGTATGTTTACACTGTGAGTTGTTGTGATCTGGAATGCACTGCTTGAAAAGGTGGTGGAAGCAAATTTAATAATAACTTTCAAAATGGAATTAGATAAATACTTGAAGGGGAATAATCTACAGGGCTATGGGGAAAGAGCAATGTTGTGGGACTAATTGGATAACTATCAAAGAGCCAGCACAGACACGATGGGCCAAATGGCCTCATTCTGTGCTGTATGATTCTATGGTTCTGAGGTTTGTGCAAAAACAAATAGTTTTACTTGTTTGCTCCAGTAAGATGACTCAGTTATGTTGCAACATTCAGTCTTTCAATTGCCCTAAAACCTGGCCTTTTTCCTCCTTGAGTCTGTTCTGCCACTCATTGCTGATCTGTACCTCAACTCTATTTACCTGTTTCTGTTCCATATCGCTTGATACCTTTACCAAATAAAAATGTATAGATTTTAATCTTGTAAATCCAGAGACTTTCAGGATGGAGGCTTACAGATTTCAATGACCTTTTGTGCTTCCAGATTTCACTCCTAAATGGCCTAGCTCTAATGTTAATATTTTGCCTCTTTGTTCTGGATTGCCCCACTAGAGAACATCGTTTCTCTCTATCTAACCTATCAAATCCTTTAATCTTCTTAAACACCTCAATTAGATCACCCCTCAATCTTCTATACTCAAGGGAATACAAGCCAAGTTTATGGAACCTGTCCTCAAAATTTAACCCTTTTAAGCCTTGGTTTCATTCTAGAGAATCTGCGCTGCACCCCTCCAAGGCCAATATATCCATCCTGAGGTGTGGTGCCCAATAGTGAACACAGTCCTACAGATGGAGCCTGTCCCAGGCTCTGTACAAGTGAAGAATATCTTCCTCACCTTTGTATGCCAACCCACTTAAGATAAAGGCCAACATTCCATTAGCCCTTTTGATTACTTTTTGTACTTCTACACTAGACACCTAAATCTCTTTGTTACTCCAAAGTTCCTAAGTCTCTTACCATTGAGAAAATATTCTGGCCGGAATTTTCCTTACCTTGGCGGGTCGTGACCCCGCCGCTGGCTCCATCCTGCTGTACAAAATGAACTTACCTTAATGGAGCCTATTAAGCCCGCCCAACGCGTTACTCAGCCCAATGAGATGGAGCAGGTCTGGTGACATCATTCAAGATGCGTTTTAAGCCGGGATCTTTAAAAGGACCCTGGCCACATTAAATTTGAAGTTCAATCTAACATAGTGGGTGTTGAATCTTTACTGTACAATAATATAATAAAAATAATATATGATTGACAAAGAAATATTTAAATAAAATGATCATTAAGTAATATGACTCCATCTACAAATACGATCAAGAACATAATTTAAAAAGTACATTAATTGGGAAGTTATGTTGCTTTAGTCACAAATCTATAGGGGGAAAAATTCGGTAGGTTAGCACCTCCTGTTAGCGCCTGCAGAGAGGGGTAATGGGACACTGATGCAGTAGTGCTAGGGTGAGGTGAATCCAGTGGCGCATGGCAAATCCAGCCCCCCCTCCCCCCCGTTGAGCCGCCGGTATGAGGTACTGCTAGGGACTTCAACGCCAGGCAGATTGTGACGTCAGTCAGCATGCAGCGCTCACTGGGCGCCCGATCTGGAAAATTCATTGTCGCCACTTATCTTTGCGCCTCGACCAGACAGCGACAGGGAGAGCAGGTGCATAGCTGCAGGAAGCCGGCTTCAGCGACGTTATTTAAAGGCATCAGCATTAATCACTTGCAGCTGTCATGGCAGGCTAGTTTCAGTGGTTTGTTGTCAGTTTCACCCAGTGGATGAGTTTGTATGAGTCATTTCAAGCTTCTTTTTTATCAGCAGTCTTCTGGCAAGTGCAAAGTGGCTACATTTATTGTTCAAAGATTGAAATTGCTACACTTGGCAACATTAATGGGGGCTGTACTGGCATGCCACCTCGCCCTCCAGGATCTATGGCAGAGGGAGCGTAGGCAGCCAGAAATACGGGAATACATGCACAGAGGGATGAGGAGGAACATCAGGGCTCGCACCAGGAGGCCTTACCCTCCGAGGGTATTCCGACAGCACCTCTCCTACCTTCAATTAAGCCAGGAGCAGCGTATTAGACGGCTCCGCATCACCAAGGTGGTGGTCACAGAACTCTGCCATCTCCTCCAAACAGACCTCCAGCCTCACACCAGGATGAATTAAACCCCAAATCCCTTTTGCTCATCACATGCCCATCATACCATCCCTGTGTCATGCCATATCACAGCGTCCTCCTGGGCACAAAGGTGAAATGAGACCACAAAATATTGCAAACTCATTACTAAATTTATGCATAAACATATCACACATATCACATTCATTCTAATAATTAATAACCCTTGTGCCTGCCATAGTTGAATAGCTGTCATTATGTGCAAGATGTGAGATGTGGGTGTGAATGTTGGTAGGTAGAGCTTGTTGGTGGGGGAGCACTGGTTGTGTGGGCAGTGTGTGAAGCTTGTGGCAGTGTGTTAGCTTGTGGTACAGATGGCGGTATGTAGCATTTGCTGAAGCATTCAATCACCTTGACCACCCAACTGATGTGGATCTGCCATGAGCACAGCTGCTTCAGTACTCCGGCTCCTTCTCCTTGTTGTGCTTCTGCTTGCTAAGGCAGCTACACAGCCAGCAATGTTGAGAAAAAGGTGCTGCAGTATCAATGAACCACCCCTTTAAGTACTGGGAAAAGCCTGTGGCCATGATGAGTTGAGATTAGACTGCACTCGATATTGGTCCACCTTTTGAGTGTAACGCCACTGAGCTAGGCTTTTAAGGCATGATTTAGCACCCCAATCATTCTTTGAGCAGTGAGAATGAATTTTGCATGCAGTCTAAAGCATTAGCGCCTGGTGTTAATCCTCAAACTTTTCTAAAGATACCGCCCATTCCTGGGCTATAATGAATTTCTAACCCATAGACTTTTGTTTCAATAACAGGTAAAAATAAAAGATGTGTGTGTGTATAGATAATACATAAAATTCAGCAGATTTTAAATGTAATCGTAAAGGGGTGGATGTGCAATCTTATGCAAGTTCAGTGGAAGAGCTGCGGAATTCCTGATAAGCAGTGTAAGTGGTGTTTCTGGGATTTCTGCAGCTCTTTCGTTGAAGTTAACAATGGATGAGTGAGAGAACCTCTGCAGAAATTCACCCTAAGGTCTCAAACTGAAAAATTACATTAGTTATATTCAGGGACTGAAAGCAAATTGAACCAGTGGAATGAGTGATGGGAATGAAATTGTTATGGTTGATGATTTAACATGTAACTGGACAATCACAGTATACTGTGAGAAAAACCTGACTGGAAACAACACAAAAATGTATTAAATGGGATATGTCATTTTTTTATAGGGCAGATCAATTCACTGCAATTACTGTTCAGTTGGAAGGGAAAAAATGAACATTTACCAGTAGCTTTTCAAGTAGAACAGAATCTGCATCAATCTGTTAGCTGATGTAATCAACATGTTTTTATTTTGTTTTTTTTTCCATGCGGTCAAGTAATCAGCTGGAGCAATGGCCACGGAACTCACACCTCAGGTTGACAGAAGTGATTCCCGAGCTGTGTGAATCCCGTGGCCATGCAGGGAAATTCAAAAACGAAAAAGGCTCTTAAATGCCTGTAAAGTACGTCAAAATGATTTCAATTGGGTCCCCGCCGCAGCAGCTCGGGTCGGCTCCACACTGACAGATGCACCTGTGGGAAAGGCGTGTGGGAGCGGGATGACAGCGAGTGCCCGACCCACTGTCAAAAAAAACAACTTCCCACCCGACCCGCCACTGATTGCGCCCACTACCACCACAGAAAATTTAACCCTCCATTTTGTTTTTTCTCAGATCTGAAGTGGATGACCTCACACTTCCCCACATTGAACTCCATCTGCTATAGTTTTGCCCACTCACTGAATCTATCTATATTCCTTTCCAACCTCCTGCTCTCATCTACACAATTTACCATGCCTTCTAAGTTAGTGTCATCTAACTTGGATATTCAACTGTCTATTCCTTCATTCAAGTCATTAATAAATATAGTGAAAAGCTGAGGCCCTAGTACAGATCCCTGGGGAACACCACTTGTCACATGCTGCCAATCAGAGAATGTTCTCTTTATCCTACCTCCGAACCAATTACCAACCCATGTCACACGGTTACTTCCAATTCCATGCACTTTCATCTTTTCTAAATATCTGTTGTGGGGAATATTATTGAATGCCATCTAAAAGTCCATATAGAAAACATCCATAGATACTCCCCTATCCAACATGCCAGCTTCCTCAAAACATTCAACTAGATCATAGGGGCATATCAGTCTAATTGTCTTACCAATCTAATTGTATTTTTTGAAGAAGTTATAAAGTTGATGGATGGGGGAAGTCCAGTAGACATTGTCTACTTAGACTTCCAAAAGCTTTTGATAAGATACTGCATAAGAGGCTTCTCTATAAGATCGAAGCCTCTGGCATTAATGGTAATATATTGAGCTAGATTGAGAACTGGCTGGCAGGACGTAGGCAAAAAGTAATTATAGATGGATTTGAATCTGTTTGGAGACCGGTCACCAGAGGTGTCCCGCAGTGTTCGGTGTTGGGATCGTTGCTCTTTCCTATTTTTATTAATGATCTGGATGTAGGTGTTGGGGGCAAGATCTGCAGATGATGCCAAGATCTGTGCAAGTATTAGGTCTGTAGATGATGCTTGTCTGCTTCAGACAGATCTTAATGTGTTGGGAAGCTGGGTTCATGACTGGAAATTGATGTATAACTTAGCTAAGTGCAGTGTTATGTATGTGGGTAGGGCAAATGCTCAACATTCGTACACCCTTCAGGGAAAAACATTAAAGAAGGGCATTCTAGTGCATACATCTTTAAAGGTACATGAGCAATGCCATGAAGTGATAGCTAGAGCAAATAGGATGTTGGGGTGTATCCATAGGACAATTGAGTATAAGACGAGGTATACTATTTTTTTTTTAATTATTCACAGAAACCACACAGTGCAGATAGAGGCCATTTCGGCCCATCGAGCCTGCACCAACACATATCCCACCCTATCCCCGTAACCCCACGTATTTAATCCCCCCAACACTAAGGGTCAATTTATCATAGCCAATCAACCTAACCCGCACATCTTTGGACTGTGGGAGGAAACCGGAGCACCCGGAGTAAACCCACGCAAACACGGGGAGAATGTGCAAACTCCACACAGACAGTCGCCCGAGGCTGGATTCGAACCCGGGTCCCTGGCGCTGTGAGGCAACAGTGCTAACCACTATGCCACCGTGCTGCCCTTGTCTTTATACAAGACCTTAGTCAGGCCGCACTTGGAATACAGTGTCCAGTTTTGGTCTCCTCACATGGTGGGTGATATTGAGGCTTTGGAAAGGGTGCAGAGGAGGGCCACTACACTAATTCCCAGTTTAGAGCATCTTAGTTATCAAGATAGGCTAAAAGAGTTGGGATTCTACACTTTAAAGAAGTATAGACTTAGGGGGAATCTGATTAAGGTTTATAAGATGATGAAGGGAATAGATTGTCTTCTAGTTGACAGTTTGTTTCAATTAAATAGGTTAGGGAGGACCAGGGGTCACAAAATTAATTTGTATAAGGCCAGATCTAGGTTAGATGTCAGGAGGTGGTTCTTTTCCCGGAGAATAGTGGACCTCTGGAACAGGCTGCGGTCTCATGCGCTGGATGCTGATTTGCTGAATTCCTTCAAGCGAGAGCTGGACCTTGTGTCTCAGGGGGTTTTATACCCTTACCTATATAACAATTAAGAAGGACTCCGGGGTGGAGAGTTTAGTTAATGGCCATTTTATTTACAATGTGCTTCTTCACTCAATGCACTACATTTCCCATAGTGCATTGCAAATCACCACTACGGTATCCCATGTGGGACAATTCTAATACACATTCAAAATACACAACATATTTCCTCCCCCTTAAAATAGAATGTCCACAAAACAGAATAACTGAAAATGACT
The DNA here is from genome assembly GCF_052327205.1 of Somniosus microcephalus. Taxonomy (NCBI): domain Eukaryota; kingdom Metazoa; phylum Chordata; class Chondrichthyes; order Squaliformes; family Somniosidae; genus Somniosus; species Somniosus microcephalus. The sequence continues at coordinate 84,467 of NW_028225750.1, forward strand.
ATAACTTTGGAAGAGAGGGTAGACTGCCTCTACATTCCGCTAACCCTGGGGATTATTCTGCCCCATGCACACAGGTTAGCACTAACTGTAACTAAGGTGCTCTGGAGGCTGCCTTTCTCTTTGAGGGTAACGCCTAGTCTCAGGAGCAGGCTCTGGCTGGCTCTCCCGTGACCCTGCAGGCGTGGCTTCCTCCCTCAATGGCACAAGAGTGGATGGTGCCACCGTCTCAGGGTCGGACGACCAGTCCCTGCTGGAGCCCCCAGCAGGTCCTTGATCCTCTTCCTTGGGTTAACTGTGGTGACTGTCTTGGCAGTAACTGGTCTACATGCCGTCTCCATGTTCGGTCGTCTCCGGTGCAGACTCGGTATGATACGGGGCCCGTCTTTTGGATAACCGTAGCCAGGACCCACTGCTCCGGGGTGGTGTAGTTACGCGCGAGGACTTTGCCCCCCACCACAAAGTGTCGTTCTTTGGACCTCTGAGCTCGTCTGCTGACTTGATCCTGCTGATTGGCGTGCACCACTGCTTCTGTGGACGTTGGCCTCAGCAGGTCAAGGCGTGTCCGTAGCTGCCTTCTCATGAGTAGGTAAGCAGGAGATGCTCCAGTTGCAGCATGAGGCGTGTTTCGGTATTTCAGCAAGAAAGCATTCAGGCGCTGCTTTAGAGGAGCATCACTTCTTGTCACTTTCAACGCGCGTTTCAGCGTTCTGACAAATCTCTCCGCCAATCCATTCATGGATGGATGATAAGGCGCGGAGAACGTGTGCTGGATTCCATTGCTCTAGAGGAACTCCTCCATCTCCTGGGATGTGAACTGTGTTCCATTGTCGGTTACGATCTGCTCCGGCAGACCAAATCGCCCAAACATCTCTCTCAGAGTCTCAATGGTTTTCTCCGTAGTGGTAGTGGACATTACTGCAACCTCCGGCCATTTGGAATGGGAGTCCACTGCAACCAGGAACATCGCTCCTTCCACTGGTCCCGCGAAGTCCAGATGGATCCGTTGCCACGGTGTCGCCGGCCATTCCCATGGATGCAGTGGTGCTGCTCTTGGCGTATCCCTGGTTGTCTCGCATGATGGGCATGATTTCGCTTCAACTTCAATTTCATGATCCAGACCGGGCCACCAGAAGTAGCTTCGTGCCAGCTCCTTCATCCGGACAATACCACAATGTCCTGAGTGCAGCTTGTTGAGGACATGTTTCCGCAGCTTTGGTGGTATGATCACTCGCATGCCCCAAAGGAGGCATCCTGACGTGACAGACAACTCCTTCCCTCTTGACAGGTAAGGTAGGAGCTCAGGTGGTGCATCTGACACCCGTGATCCGTCTCCTCGCATCACCCGATCCAGCACCTTGGATAGCGTAGGGTCCACTCTGGTCTCTTTCTTGACCTGCCGGGCCATGACAGGGGCATTGCTCACCATGTTGAAGTAGAAAATCTTCTGCTCACAGCCTTCAGAGGGCACAGGCAGCGGAAGTCTTCACAATCCGTCCGCATTGCCATGTGCTGCTGACCTCCGGTATTTGATGTTGTAATTGTGAGCGCTTAACATCAGCGTCCAGCGCTGCATCCTGCACGCTGCCAGGGAGGTTATTCCTGTGTGTGGACCAAAGATCGATGTCAGAGGACAACGATCCGTCAGCAAGGTGAATTTCCTTCCAAACAAGTAGTGATGGAACCTTTTGATTCCAAAGATGATGCTCAAAGCCTCTTTTTCGATCTGCGGGTATTTCACCTCTGCCTTGCTCAGGGACCTTGACGCGAATTCAATCGGCTTCTCTTTGCCCGAGGGAAAGATGTGGGACACGACCGCGCCGACGTCATAAGGCGACGTGTCACAGGCCAGCTGTATCTGCAATGACGGGTCAAAGTGCGTCAACACTCTGGGGTCAGTCAAAGCTGCTTTGGCTTTCTTGAATGCAGCTTCGCACTCCTTCGTCCATGCCGAGGCCTTGCCCTGACACAGCAACACATGTAATGGCTTCAACAGTGATGCCAGCTGTGGAATAAACTTTCCGTAATAGTTCAGGAGACCTAAGAATGACCGCAGCTGGCCGACATTTGTAGGTGCAGGAGCGTCGGCAATGGCTTTCACTTTCGACGGTGCTGTGTGTAGGCTGTCCGTGTCGATGACATGGCCTAGGTACTCCACTGATGGCTTGAAAAATTCGCATTTGTCCTTGCGAATGCGTAAGCCATATTCTTCAAGTCTTCCCAGTGTCTTCGTCAGGTTCTGCAGATGCTCGTTGTCGTCCATTCCTGTGACAAGGATATCGTTGAGATAACATTGTACCCCTGGAATGCCGCTTAAGATCTGGTCCATAGCCCGCTGAAACAATGCTGGTGCTGACGTTATACCAAAGGGTAGGCGGCAGTACCTGTAGAGGCCCTTGTGGGTGGTGATGGTGAGGTACTTCTGTGAGTCCTCTTCTACATGCATCTGCAAGTAGGCTTGGCATAGATCAATCTTGCTAAACTTCTGACCGCCTGCTAGACCCGCGAAAAGATCTTCAATGATGAGGAGGGGGTATTGTTCAGCTGAGAGCACAGGATTCAGTTACTTTGAAATCTCCACATAAGCGAACCGCGCCGTCACTCTTCATCACTGGTACCACGGGCGTGGCCCACTCACTGTGCGAAACCGGCACCAGGACCCCTATCTTGACCAGACGCTCCAGGTCAGCCTCCATCTTTGGTCTGAGGGCGTAGGGAATGTTCCTGGCCTTCAGGAATCGTGGCTGGCTGTCAGGCTTCACCTTGAGTTTAACCGTAATCCCCTTCATACTCCCCAATTCTCCGTCAAAGACAGCCGCATGCTTTGTCAACACTGCCAGCTCCATTTTGACCGGTATTCCCTCTAGTAGTGGAGTGACTCCAAAGCCTGATGAGCCTCCATTCACCGTTAACACATGAAGATTCAGCTCCCCATCAGAATCTGTGTCACTGTCTTCCTGTTCTTGTTTCACCATGTGTAGGTTTTTCTTTTTAGAATGCCAGTTGGATGTGTTTCCTTGTTTGTTTTTGTGTGTCTCTGTGTAGGATTGTTTGCTTTGGCCCTTTACACACACGTTCAATGTGTCCTTTCTTTCCACATTTCCGACAGGTCAGGTCTTTACACCAGCAGTCAGATGGCTGATGACCTGACCTTCCACATCTGTAACACTCTCTGGCGCCCCTTGCATGCTTATCCGGTGTAGCTGCTACCCTGTGCACTCTTGTTGCAGCCCCCAACAGCTGTGCATCTTTAGCTGCTAACTCCATAGAAACAGCGAGCTCCACTGCTGATTTAAGCGTCAGTTTGTCAGTCGTGAGCAAGCGCTTCTGTGTTGCTTCACATCTTAATCCACACACAAACCTATCACGGACAGTGTCATTTAGAGTTTCACCAAACTCACAATGCTCAGTTAGCTTCTTTAGCACTGCAACATATTCGGCTATGGACTCACCCTCCCCTTGGTTTCGTTTGTGAAACCTGAACCTCTCGGCAATCAGCAGCGGCTTGGGTGCGAAATGTGTTTCCAAAACTTCCACAATCTGATCATATATCTTAGCGCTGGGCTTATCTGGGTGCATCAAACTCCGTAACAAGCCAAATGTTTTTGCTCCGATCACACTGAGGAACGTCGCCACTTTCACGTCATCTTTAATGCCATTTGCAGTCACGAAAAATCCGAAATGCTCTGTATAAGCACTCCATTGCTCCGCCGTTTCATCAAATGGTCCAAACGCTCCGGTTAGCATAGCCATCTTGTTACCTTTTTTTAAAAAATTTTACAGTCCTTTTCCTCCACTTCGTTTCACTGTATCATTACTCTCCCCCTTCTTATTTGTTTAACACACGAACCGCCACCTTTACGAGGCGATTGCATCAGCACTAAACTGCAGGCGCGCCATTAAGAAAAGACAGGAACTTCTTACTTTAAACATCGCCGATTCCAGTGCAAAGTGATGCGCAAGTCCGTCGTCCTCATCGCCAGTTTTGTTGTGTCTCAGGGGGTTTTACACCCTTACCTATATAACAATTAAGAAGGACTCCGGGGTGGCGAGTTTAGTTAACGGACATTTTATTTACAATGTGCTTCTTCACTCAATGCACTACATTTCCCATAGTGCATTGCAAATCACCACTACGGTATCCCATGTGGGACAATTCTAATACACATTCAAAATACACAACAGACCTGTTTCTGGCTGGGGCAGAGATCACCTCTCACACAAGGTAGGTACTGCAGGGAATTCAGATCCAGAGTGATAGAAACATAGAAAAATAGGAGCAGGAGTAGGCCATTTGGCCCTTCGAGCCTGCTCTGCCATTCAATATGATCATGGCTGATCCTCTATCTCAATGCCATATTCCCACTCTCTCCCCATGCCCCTTGATGCCTTTTGTGTCTAGAAATCTATCCATCGCCTTCTTAAATATATTCAGTGATTTGGCCTCCACAGCCTTCTGTGGTAGAGAATTCCACAGGTTCACCACCCTCTGAGTGAAGAAATTTCTCCTCATCTCAGTCTTTAACAAATCCGTGCTGGCTTTCCTTAATTAATCCACACTTGTCCAAGTGACTGTTAATTTTGTCCCTGATTATTGTTTCTAAAAGCTTTCCTACTACCAAGGTTAAAATGACTGGCCTGTAGTTGCTGGGTTTATCTTTACACCCTTTATTGAACGAGGGTGTAACATTTGCAATTCTCCAGTCCTCTGGCACCAGCCCCGTTTCTAAGGAGGATTGGAAGATTATGGCCAGTACCTCCGCGATTGATTCCTTCACTTCCCTCAGCGTCCTAGAATGCATCCCATCTGGTCCTGGTGACTTATCTACTTTAAGTACAGCCAGCCTTTCTAGTACCTCCTCTTTATCAATTTTTATCACATCCAGTATCTCCTCTACCTCATACTTCACTAGGTCTATGGCAGCATCTTCTTCCATGGCAAAGACAGATGCAAAGTGTTCATTTAGCACCTCAGCCATACCCTCTGCCTCCACGCGTAGGTCTCCTTTTTGGTCTCTAATCAGCCCCACCCCTCCTCTTACTACCCATTTACTATTTATATGCCTATAGAAGACTTTTGCATTACCTTTTATGTTAGCTCATATCCTCTCTTTGCCCCTCTTATTTTCTTTTTCACTTCTCTGAACTTTCTATATTTAGCCTGATTCTCAGATGCATTCTCGACCTGACATCTGGCATACGTGCGCTTTTTCTGCTTCATCTTGCTCTCTATCTCTTTCGACATCCAGGGAGCTCTGACTTTCGTTGCCCTACCTGTCCCCCTAGTGGGAATGTACCTCAACTGTACCCGAACTATTTCCTCTTTAAAGGCAGCCCATTGTTCCACTACAGTTTTGCCTGCCAATCTTTGATTCCAATTTACCTGGGCCAGATCCATTCTCATCCCACTGAAATTGGCCATCCTCCCATTAAGTATTTTTGCTCTAGATTGCTCCCTGTCCTTTTCCATAGCTAATCTAAACCTTATGATACTATGCATTGGCACCACACTCCCTCATAGTCACCCTCTACAGATGTAACCCACACATTCCCTACACTCATGCTATCACTCTCACTCAAACTTCTCTTCTTTCCCTCTTTGCCCAATAAGAGATGCCCAAAACAAGCACTCTACTCGGAACTCCAACACAGCAAGAGAGCCCCAGGTGGGCAGAGGAAGTGCTTCAAGGACACCCTCAAAGCCTCCTTGAAAAAGTGTAACATCCCCACCGACACCTGGGAATCCCTGGCCCAAGACTGCACAAAGTGGTGGAGAAGCATCCGGGATGGCACCGAACACCTCGAGTCTCTTCGCCGGGAGCAAGCAGAAGCCAAGCGCAAGCAGCGCAAGGAGCGCACGTCAACCCAAGCACTCCACCCACCTGCCCCTTCAACCACTGTCTGCCCCACCTGTGACAGAGACTGTAGGTCCTGCATTGGACTCATCAGTCACCTGAGAACTCATTTTTAATGTGGAAGCAAGTCATCTTCGGTTCCGAGGGACTGCCTAAGAAGAAGAAGAACCCACACATTCCCTACACTCATGCTATCACTCTCACTCAAACTTCTCTTCTTTCCCTCCTTGCAGAAGAGAGCCCACAATAACAGGGAGAGGGAGAGAACTGGAGGTTGGCCCTCCCTCCTTCACCACTTTGACAGCAGCAGAGGAGGTCTCAAAAGTTGCAGAGCTGCTGGCGGTGGGAGACGGAGAGAGTGGGACCTCTCAGCAACCTGGTGACAGAATTACATCTCATACAGCCACATGGCATACAGCGGTCACTCATATGGGGACTGATGTCAGCAGCCAGTGAATGTTCATCATGTGCATAATGGTATTGTTACCCATTCTTAATACAGGAAACTTTGGTTTATCTGGAGGTTATATGTCCGGAATACTCGATCTAACGGCAAAAATCAGGAGCCGTTTTCTATAAGTTTTTTTAGTTCTCATTGCTTTTTTTTCCCCAGTCAGGCACTGCAAGGTCCATAGCTATAGCAACAGCTTCAGCTAGAGACGCTTGCAGCTGCAGCCGACTTTTTTGAAGCACAGGGTTTGTTGATTCACACGGAGCTTTTTAGTTCCGTATGTTTCAACATTATGCTGGTATGTCCAGCACTTTTGATGGTACGGCACCAGCTCGGTCCCGTCAGTGCCGGATATCAGAAAGTTTCCTGTATAACATTTCTAAATCATCTCTTTACTCTCCCACAGGTCCATCAAGAGCACCCCCCCCCCCCACTGTCCAGCCAGAGGAGGATGACTCCTCAGAGGAGCCTCCAGCCTCTGAGGGTGCACCGTCACCAGACAGAAGCGCACCTAGCACCAGCGCAGACACGCACACCTCTGTGAGTCCTACGCGAGATAGAGTAGTGTTGTTACCTGGTGTCTCACAAGTCACAAGTGAGCAAGAGAAGATGCTGGAGGCAGGGACAGCAGTGGAGACTCCTCACTGGAGGATGCAGGATGCTCCCAGCTCTGCTCAGCTGCATGCAGACGCTCAGCCTTGGGACCATCTAGAAAGATGGCGATCCTGCAGGTGCAGGAAGAAGTGCAGGAGGCTCTGACATGTTTAGCAGCCATGATGTCTGTAAATATGCAGAGAATGAAGGAGTCCATCTCCAACATGAGCACCACCATGTCGCAGGCGATGGCAATGCTAGGCTCTTCCATGGAAATGATGGCCACCTGCACGGAGCAGCTAATGCGCCACTCACATGAGCACATGCTATCTATGGACAACAGATGCAGAGGCTCATAGACCTCCTGTCTAGGAGGGATGTCAACCTAGACTTGGCCCCACATGGCCCCACTGCTATGCAGCAAGGTGCTCTCTAGTTCCTTGCTAGCAAGGAAGTGCGGGTGGCCCATGAGAGGGATGATGGTGAGAGGGGACATGGAAGTGGGGGCTCCTCTCAAAGCGTTCACTCTTCTCCCCCATTGCCTCCACTCAGTCAGAGCCCCAGATGCCTCCTGGGATCGCGATGGCCGAGTCTGCCCTTGCACAGTCGCAGGAGGAGCAGACTTTGGTGGGGCCACCACAGGCTCCAAAACCCAGAGGACATCCGCCAAAAGTGTCTATGCAGTCACAGAAATGAGCAGGCTGCCTCTACCTCTGCTGAAGCCACAGGTGTTGCAGCTCACAGAAGCACGTGTAAACGAAAAATGACACAGAAGTGCATGCACAAGGGTAAGCACATGGGTGTTTAAAGTGTTTTTGTTAAGGTTCCATTATTGTTATGTCGCTTATAAAACTATTTATTTTCACCACTTTCCAGTCATGCCCATTTTTGTCTGCTACTTTGGAAGTGGCTTTGTGAGTTGCAGTGAATGGTGAGACATCCTGGTCCGATTCTGAGGACCAAGGTGAGGCAGTATAAATGGCACCCATGCTGATGTAATAGATGGCAGGTCAAGTAGAGATCAGAGGAGCAATCTGTCAATGGTGTGATAGTAGCAATGAGGTGAGAGTGGCTTCTGAAGTTGCAGAAAATACTTACAAACTGTAGACACCTAAATCTGTGCTCAAAATGCACTCAGCAAGAGTTTTTCCCTTAGGCAAGTAAGCAGGTGTCATGTGGCAATATTTATTGTGCTTTGCCTGTTCTTCAGTAATTACCTCGATCAATGGCCACTGAGCTTCCACCAGATGTGGTTCCCGAGCTGCATGATTCCCCTGATCATGCAGTTAAATTCAAAAGGTCTGGTTAAAAACACTGTTAATGGTCTGACAAGTTTTTCATTTTTTTTTATTCGTTCCTGGGATCTGGGCGTCGCTGGCAAGGCCAGCATTTATTGCCCATCCCTAATTGCCCTTGAGAAGGTAGTGGTGAGCTGCATTCTTGAACCACTGCAGTCTGTGTGGTGAAGGTACTCCCACAGTACTGTTAGGGAGGGAGTTTCAAGATTTTGACCCAGCGACGATGAAGGAACAGAGATATACTTCCAAGTCAGGATGGTGCATGACTTGGAGGGGAACTTGGAGGTGATGGTGTTCCCATGCGCCTGCTGCCCTTGTCCTTCTAGGTGCTAGAGGTTGTGGGTATGGGAGGTGCTATCAAAGAAGCCTTGGACGAGGGTGCATTTTGTAGATGGTACACTCTGCAGACACGGTATGCCGGTGATGGGTGGTGGATGGGGTGTCAATCAAGCGGGCTGCTTTGCCCTGGATGGTGTCGAGCTTCTTGACTGTTGTTGGAGCTGTACTCATCCAGGCAAGTGGAGAGTATTCCATCACACTTACTTGTGCCTTGTAGATGGTGGAAAGGCTTTGGGGAGTCAGGAGGTGAGACACTCGCCGCAGAATACCTAGCCTCTGACCTGCTCATTGCCACAGTATTTATGTGGCTGGTCCAGTTAAGTTTCTGGCCAATGGTGACCCCCAGGATGTTGATGGTGGGGGATTCGGCGATGGTAATGCCGTTGAATGTCAAGGGGCGATGGTTAGACCCTCGTTTGTTGGAGATAGCAATTGCCTGGCACTTGTGTGGCGCAAATGTTACCTGCCACTTATCAGACCAAGCCTGAATGTCTTGCTGCATGCGGGCATGGACTGCTTCATTATCTGAGGAATTGCGCTAAATTAGATCACCCACCTCTGCCGTCTGGTTCCATGCTGCGCTGGCAAACGCGCCTGAGTTAAAGGCGTGAGGAGGCGGGATGACGGCGGTGTCCCGACACGCTCCCATTTATTGCGAATGTTACTCGCGGCCCATCTCCAATTCCGCAAGCACAGCAGCATGAAAATTCCGGCCGTTGAATTTATAGTAAAGAAGGAGGCCATTCGGTCCATTGTGCCTGTTGCGGCTCTCTGAAAGAGCTATTGATTTATTCCCATTGCCCTGGACTTTGCCTGTGCCCTATTTAATTTTTTCTTTTGCGAATATTTACCAACTTCTCTTTTAAAAGCTGTTTGAATACCCCTACTCATAGCCTCTTTAGAATTTAAAATGATGTGGATCCTGGTCAGATTTTAAATGGCTGGAGGAGGTACAGCAAAAGAGGTAAGAAACCAGTTTAAACTGAAAATAATTTTTTTTTAAATAAAGGTCAAAGTAAATTATTTAAGTTATTAATAATGTAAAATAAAATTTGTAGTAGTAAAGAAGTAGGAGAGAAGAGAGAATGGGGGAAAAAGCTCAGACAAACATCTCCAAATCAAATCTTTTCAAACATTTTTCATTAACTGTACAAGGTTTCTCTTACTGAAGAAAGACACTGCTCAAAATATTAGTTGTCTTTCTCTTCACAGAAGTTGCCAGGCTTGCTGTGTGTTCCAACCTTTATTTCAGTTTCTTTCCAACATTTGCCAGTTTGTTTTTTTTTTTTGCATTCTATTTGTATTGTTTAATTTAATGTCACTTCTCTATTCCGGGAACGTAGCCTTGAAGAAGTTTTGTTTCTCGATTCTTTGTGATTTCCATTTGTCTTTTTCACCCTGTTCAGCATTATTGTTATTCCTTTCCCTTTTTGTTTTTGGCTGTGTATTTGTTAGGACTCACTTTTACAGCCACTTCTCAGCACTTGCCTCCAGCTTTGACTCATCCCACATGGACTCCTCCTAAAGGACCATCTTTGGATCCACCCTTGATATTCAAATCTCCCCTAATCACTGCTTCCTTGTTTTTATATTCGATGCCCCTACTTACAAAACCAAGTATTCCATACGCTTTCTTAACTGGCTTATCAACGTGCCCTGCCACCTTCAAAATTTGTGAATATGCACCCCCAGGTCCCTCTGCTCTTGCACCCCTCTCAAAATAGCACCATTTAGATTATACTGCCTCTCCATGTTGTTCCTCCCCAAGTGCTTCACTTCAAATTTATCTGCATTAAATTACATCTGCTATCTGTTGCCCCTTTCACCAGCCTAGCTACGTCCTCATGAAGTCTGCTACTATCCTCCTCACTATTTACTACATTGCCAAGTGCAAACTACAAAAATGTACTCCCTATACCCAAGTCCAGGTCATATATAACAAGAAAAGCAATGATCCTAATACCGACCCCTGGGGACTCTACTGCATATGTCTGTCCAATCAGAAAAACATCCGTTCACACTACTTTCTGCCTCCATCCCTTAGCCAATTACGTACCCAAGTTACCACTGCCACTTTAATACCATGTGCTTCTATTTTTTGAGTAAGTCTGTTATGAGGTACTTTATCATATGCCTTTTGAAAGTTTATATATACATCTACTGCACTGCCTTCATCAATCCTCTCTGTTACTTCATCAAAAAATGTCCTTGACAATGGTCTCTAGTAGTTTTCCCACCACTGACATGAGACTGTTTGGCCTGTAGTTACCAGGTTTATCCCTCCCCCTGTTTTTGATCATTTGCAATCCTCCAGTCCTCTGGCACCACTCCCATATCCAACGAGGACTGAAAGATTGTGGTCAGAGCTTATGCTATTTCATCCCCTTACTTCCCTCAGCAACCCAGGATGTATCCCATCTGGAGTAGGTGACTTGTTAACTTTGAATGATGACAACCTGTTTAGCACCTCCTGTCTATCTAGTTTTATCCTATTCAATATCTCTACTTCTCCCTCCTCTACTGCAACATTAACCTCCTCCTCTCCTTTAGTGAAGACCGGTGTAAAGCACTCATTCACTACCTCAGTCAGGCCCTCTGCCTCTACAAGATTAACCTCCTCCTCTCCTTTAGTGAAGACCGGTGTAAAGCACTCATTCACTACCTCAGTCAGGCCCTCTGCCTCTACAAGATTTCCTTTTTTTGTCCCTAATCAGCCCCACCATTCCTTTAACTATCCTTTTGCTTTTTATATGCTTATAAAGGATTTTTGGGTTCCCATTTTATGTTACCTGCTAATCTTTTCTCATACTCTTTCTTTCCCCTTCTTGTATCCATTTCAATTTCCCCTGCACTCTCTGTATTCTGCCTGGTTTTCTATTGTATTCTGTACCTGACATTTGTCATAAACCTCCTTTTTCTGTTTTATTTCAACCTCTATTTCCTTTGTCGCTCTAGCTTTGGATGCCCTATCTTTCCTCCTTATGGGAATATGCTTGGTTTGTACCCGAACTATCTCCGCCTTGAAAGCCTACCATTGCTCATTTACTGTTTTCTTGGCCAGTCTTTGTTTCCAGTCCATCCCTTCTCAATTCAATGAAATTGGCTCTCTTCCAGTTGGGTATTTTCACCTTTGATTTTTCTTTGTCCCTTTCCGTATCTACATTAAACCTACTTATATTGTGATCACTATTACCCAGATGTTATCTCACTGAAACACACTCCACTTGGCTTACTTCATTCCCTAGAATTAGATCTAGCACTGCTTCATTCCTCGTTGGGCTAGAAACATATGTACTAAGAAAGTTCTCCTGTATACATTTTAGAAATTCTTCACCCTCCTTGCCCTTTACTATTTTTCTCCCAGTCTATATTCGGGTAATTGAAGTCCCCCACTCCTACTGCTCTATTAATTTTACATTTCTCTGAAATTTGCCTAAAGATTTTCTCCTCTAGCTCCTTCTCACTCTTTAGGGCTCTATAGTAAACACCCAGCAATGTAACAGCTGTTTTTCTGTTCCTTAACGCTAATCAAATAGATTCAGTCTTTGAACCCTCTAATATATTGTTCCTCTGTAGAACTGTAATATTATTCTTGACCAATACTGCCACCCCCCTGCTGTCTTTTTTCCTTCCATGTCCCTCCTGAATACATTGTAGCCAGGAATGTTTAGTTCCCATTCCTGCCCATGTTTAAGCCAGGTTTCCATGATAGCCACTATATTATAAGCCCATGTAGCAACTTGTGCCTGCAGCTCATCAACCTTATTTGTAACACTCCTCACATTACCACACAGGCATTCAAACGCCATGCTAGTCGGCTTTGCTTTTATCCTCCATTTAATTCCTGCTCTTTTTACACTTTTTTATTCTGTTGCTGTTTGTCCCTCCCAGTATTCGATACACTTTGTCTCTCCTCTCTGCTGTTACGTCTTAGTTCTCTTCCCTGTGCCAAATTAGTTTAAACTCTCACCGACAGCACTGCCATGATAATATCGGCCATCTTAAAAAGAAAGTCTTGCATTTATATAACAACTTTCATGACCCCAAAGCTTTAAGAAGTGTAGTCACTGTTGTAATGTGGAAACATGGCTGCCAATTTGTGCACAGCAAGGTGCCACAAACAGCAATGAAATAACTGACCAGATAATCTGTTTTAGGTGTTGGTTGAGGACACCAGGGCGAACTCCCCTGGTTTTCTTCAAATACTGCTGTTGAACCATTTGCGTCCACCTAAGAGGGCAGCCTCTGTTTAACGTCTTATCCGAAAGATGGCACCTCTGAAGTGCCAGCCCTCGATTGTTTGCTCATGTCTCTGGTGGGACTTGAACCTTCTAATTCAGAGGCAAGAGTACTACCACTGAGCCAAGGCTGAAACCTTAATTTCATAATTTCTACCACTGACACCTTAGTCTCTGCACTCCCTTTTGCCACTCTAATCTAACTCCCTCCGAACTTGCAGTACTTTGTTCTCTCAGTTCAAACCACAACATCATCAAGTCTACTGACAAAGAAATTTTATATGACACAAAGACCTCTAACTGTTTGCGGCTGAAAGCAGTTCCCTCTGCACCATGACTCCACTACCAAACATAAAAACATTGGGCTAGAAATTCATCTCCTCACTGACACTCCGTAGCGCCATTAAATGGCGGCCGCCGCTCTTTCACCAGCTGGTGGTGGGTCCCACGGTGGCCACCATATTGCTCTACCTCTTTCCGTTGCCGGTAACTGGCAGCACCCTGGAAAAAAAATGGTGGCGTGGTGATGTCAATCGTCATGCAACGCCGACTTAACGTCACCAACGCAAACTTCGACCCTAGCGCTGCAAGCAGGCTGACAGTGGCGATGTCAGCACCTCTTAAAGGGACACACACATCATTCAGGTAAGTTTCAATTCAAGGGTTTGGGCTGTGTATTTTTCAAGTGGTGACTTGCTGCAATAGATGTAAAAAGTTTTTTAAGTGTGTAGGGAGTGCTGCTGGGTGCTTGCAAGGGCTCGGATGGTAAATGAAGGCCTTTGAGAAGGCAGAGCATGCTGCGAATACTCAGCAGGTCACGCAACATCCGTGGAGAGAGAAACAGAGTTCACGTCTCAGGTCGACATGCTGCCTGACCAACTGAATATTTCCAGCATTTTATGCTGTCATTTCACACAGAATTCGCTTGCAGAGGGAAGAGGAAGATGCAGAAGAGGAGGAAGCCAAAGAGGAGGAATCAGATGGAAGGATGCATCCCATACAGGCCCTTTGATCCTATTGAATGGCGGAGCAGGCCCGAGGGGCCGTATGGCCTACTGCTGCTCTTACTTCTTATGTGGCTGGGATATCTGGGATGGAATCATCTGCCTGCAGTCCCACTGGCTGGGCAGGCTGCCTTTTCTTGTTGACCCACTGGCTGGGCAGGTTGCATTTCTTGGGTGTGTGAAATGAGGAAGGCATAAGTGTGGATTTGTGCTGACGGGAGGGTGGGTAAGCAAGAGGTGCATGCCAGAAGGAGGATAACGTATGAAGATACCAGCATCTTGTATCCTTTCAGCCCCGCCGCTGGCCAAGGGCTCAACCATGCCCTTGCCAAGAATGGCCAGCACCGTCTCCTCCAAGGGGGTGAGGTGAGGCTAGGAATGGGAGATGTGCCTCGTCATTGGTGCAGATTGTTGGTAGGTGAATGATTGGGGGTCGTGCACTGATCAGTTTGTGAGGCTAGTGGTGCAGCTGGTAGGAGACAGCTTTTGAAGATGCATTCACTGACCTTGATCAGTGGTCTGAGGTCGTGAAGCTTCTTTAGGCACTGGAGACAGGTGGTGGGGGCGACACATCGTTCTTTCTGGAGGACCTCCTGGCCCCTGTGGGTCGAGGGCCGCTCTTACAGTGTTGACCCCCTGCATAAAGCTGGAGTGCTGCGTGTGAGACCCTCAGTGCCCCTTCCTTGGCTTTCTGAGCCATTTGTGTTAGTGCTGAGGCAGTGTTCCCATTTGTTGAGGTTAGGAAGGTAATTCAGCTTTAATAGCTGAATATTCATATTTGGAACTTGAATCTTTTTTAAAAGACAGAAAGGGCTGAAAAATGTATTGTTTTACTGCATTTTATTTTGTATTGCTTCAGCGTGTGTGGCCCCTTTAATTCTCAGACCTCTTCATTACTCACAATTCCTTACGGGCTCCACAGCTTCACTCACAGAGGCTGTGGGAAGCTGCAACGCTGGACCTGGACAGAAATTTCATCCCAGATCCCACCAGCAACGCCACCAAGACGGCATTGCATGGACAGTGAGCACTGTGCCACCTATCTCCATGCCCCCCAGACCAATTTCACTTGCTTAGCATTGCGGCCATTTCCAGCAGCCGTTAACTGCAGTTGTCGGCAACTTTGCTGGCAAACACGAATTTTCCCTCCAAGATTTTTCAGGTTATTACCAATCTCACCTCCGCTGGAGAACACCGCCAATAAAATAGGGGAGGGAAGAATTTCAGATCAGTCACTGGCAATCTCAAGGCCAGGGTTTTCTTCATGACCCACAGAAATTACTAACACTTTACTTCCTGCGGCACATGGGAATGCGGATGCTATCTCCCGAATGTCATGCCTTATGACAGAAAGCACTCGAGCCCCTGACTCTTTGCTGGCAGGGGGATATGTATCAGAGTGAGAGAGGGACAACATGTGAACTATAGGCTTTTGAGAGCTCTGTATCTGCTATAGGGATACAGCTTTAAGAAATTGGATAAATGTCAGAAGGACTAAGGCAAGAAATCTTTAATGGCAATTAAGGTCAATCAGGAATGACTCCCAGCCTGTGGACAACACCAAATTGGGGGGTGAAGTTCATAGAATCATAGGATCATAGAATGGTTACAGCACAGAAGGAGGTCATTCGGCCCATCAAGCCCGTGCCGGCTCTCTGCTATAGAACTTCAGCTAGTCCCAATCCCCCGCCCTTTCCCCGTAGCTCTACAAATTTTTTGCCCTCAGGTATTTATCCAATTCCCTTTTGAAAGCCACAATTGAATCTGCCTCCACCACCCTTTCAGGCAGTGCATTCCAGATCCTAACCACTCGCTGCGTAAAAAAGTTTTTCCTCATGTCGCCTTTGGTTCTTCTGCCAATCACCTTAAATCTGTGTCCTCTGGTTCTCGACCCTTCCGCCAATGGGAACAGTTTCTCTCTATCTGCTCTCTCTAGACCGCTCAGGATTTTGAACACCTCTATCAAATCTCCTCTCAACGTTCTCTGCTCTAAGGAGAACAACCCCAGCTTCTCCAGTCTATCCACATAACTGAAGTCCCTCATCCCTGGAACCATTCCTGTAAATCTTTTCTGCACCCTCTCCAAGGCCCTCACACCCTTCCTAAAGTGCAGTGCCCAGGATTGGACACAATACTCCAGTTGAGGCCGAACCAGTGTTTTATAAAAGTTCATCATAACTTCCTTGCTTTTGTACTCTTTGGCCTCGATTTTAACTCAGCTGTGGGCTATTGGCGTGTTCCCCGAATTTCGTGTTTCCCACACGAATCTAAATGGATGCGGGAGATTGATGCAATTTTAACTCAATTGGCCAATTGATTTCCAACGTGTGGGGAGCCTTTGCACATGGGTTTTTCATGACTGAAAGTCCCCTCCGATGACGTCATCATTGCTGCTGCATTTAGGGTCCACAGCAAGCCTTGCTTCTTCTGCAGACTGCCAAGCTTTCTCCATTTGATGGCACAAGAACCTGCAGGAACAATGGCCAGCAGGAGGCCAAGAGCAGCTCCTAAGTTTGACGAGGCAGCACTACAGGCATTGGTGGATGGGGCTAGGGCCCACAGGGAGGTCCTGTTCCCTTCATCAGGGAGGAAGAGGCCCCCCAGTCAGACCAAGGCTGTGTGGATACAGGTGGCTGGGGAGGTCAACTCCTTGGGGGTCACACGGCGCACCTGGATGCAGTGCAGGAAAAGATTCCATGACCTTCAACGCACTGGAAAAGTAAGTATGAAGTTCCCATCACCCTCAATCTGATCCCCATTGCCTTTCCTCACCAGCACTCAGCTTTAGCAATCTGTTCCTCCACATCCCACTTGACACTCACATCCATGCACCCTTAGCCATTCCCTCTCTCTCTATGCTCACATTCACCTAACTATTCGACCATGCAGCCCTCACACTCCCTATCACTCTGATGCTTTGAACACAACTGACAACACACAGGGAGGGCCCTTGGTCTTGCAACCTCACTCCATCTTTGTCTCCTTCTAAGTATCTATGCTATGCAATCTCTACACTCACTCCTTCATTCTCACACAGCCTCCACTTGTCTCCCTCATTGCAGGAAAAGAGAGCTCACAATCAAAGGGAAAGAGCGAGGACAGGAGGAGGCCCACCATCATTAGCCCAGCTCAACACCTGGGAGGAAGCCATCCTGGAAATTGTCAGGGTTGAAAAAGATGCGCACATTGGGGACGGACAGACGGGTGCATCACAGCAAGCTGGTGACAGAATAGTTTTCCATCTCTCTCATTGACATTGCATGAGTCGCTAATAATGATTCTGAAGCTGTAACAGATGGACTTATGATCATCTGCAATATGCAATGTGCATGTAACCTTGAGCTCACATCTCTAACTCTTTCCTTTACTCCCCCACAGGACCATCAAGAGCCCCCGTCCCCACTGTCCAGGAGGAAGAGCCTGAGCTTCCAGACGCCTCAGAGGAATCTGCAACCTCTGAGGGCGCAGCATCAGCAGAAATAAGCGCACCCAGCACCAGCGCAGACACTCACACCTCGGTGGGACCTTCGGGACATAGAGTAGAGTTGTCACCTGGTGTATCACAGCTCACAAGTGAGCATCAGCAGACTGTGGAGACAGGGACAGCAGTGGAGAGTCCTCATCAGAGGGCGCAGGACTCTGCCAGCTCGGCTCAGCTGCATGTCGACCCTCTGCCTCTAGGTCCATCCATAAGATCAGAGGTGATGGAACTCCATGCAAGGATGCAGGAGTCTCTGGCAAGTCTTGTCTCTAGGGTCGCTGCGAGTGTGGAGCGAATGGAGGAGTCCATAGCGAACATGAGCCGAGCCTTTGTGGAGTTATTGGCGCATGAACGCATCAACACGGAAAGAATGACTACCTACGTGGAAATGATTGCTGCCTCCATGGTAAGGCTGGCTACGGTAGAGGAGAGGAGGGCTACGGCCCTGGAGGAGTTTAGGCGCCAGGGTATGGAAAACATGGTGAGTGTTCAGAATAGAATGACATCTCTTGAGGAGCGATGGGCATCTATTGAACATAGAAACCAAACCTTCATGGAAGTCCTTCTGAGTAGGACTGCCATTGCAGATACGGGTCCCCATGGCCCCCCTGATGTGCAGCAAGGTGCTCTCCAGCCACTTGCAGGCACAGAGGGGGAGCTGACCCATGAGAGGGAGGTTGTTGGCAGACCTCAAGGAAGTGGGGGTTCCTCTCCAGGCACTCACACTTCCATGCCACTGCAGAGCCCTCGGTCAGAGCCCTCGGTCAGAGCCCCACACCCAAGTGAAATAGACGTCTCAACCCCTGCACAGCTGCAGGAGCAGCAGACTGTTGACGAGCCCCCACAGGCTCGCCACCCCAGAGGACGCCCGCCAAAGGTGTCGAGACAGGAGCAGCAGGAAAGTGAGCAAGGGGCCTCCACATCTGCTGAAGCAACAGGGGAACCACGACGTAGGAGCACGCGTAAGAGGAAAATAAAGCACAAGTAGTCACAAGGGTAGTCACTTGGGTGAAATTTTATGTATTGTTAAAAAAAGCCATCAGATGATTTCTGTCAATAAAAAGTCTGATGGCTACTGCTGTATTTGTGGCGTGTGTCATTTCGCGAATGGGACTTTCACATTGAGGGCTTAGGATTACTTGCAATTGTCAGTATGCTGGACAAATAGCTAGGAATCCGCAGTGTCTTGGCCATTGTCGATGCTCAGGTAAGAAACTGCGAGGCAAAAGTGCTTGATTGGCTAGGCTAAGCAAATATGGCCAGGATGAGTGCGTTCCTTGCATCCCGGGCAGCAATGTTCTGGCGTAATGCTGCCACTGGTTGTTGGTCCTCTGCAGGATAGTCGTTTTCGCCCTCCTCCTCCTCATCATCAACTGAGGAGGGTATGTGAGGAGCCACTTGGTCCTCAGGAATCTGCAAGCCACGATGCTGTGCCATGTTGTGAAGTGCACAGCAAACCACGACGATTCTGGAGACCCTGGCTGCTGAATACTGTAGGGCTCCACCTGATCTATCCAGGCATCTGAAGCGCATCTTCAGCAAACCGATGGTTTGCTCGATAATGGATCTGGTGGAAATGTGGCCGGAGTTGTAGCGCTCCCCAGCTTCATTGGCTGGCCTCCTCAATGGCGTCATTAGCCAAGTCCTCAGGGGATAGCTCTCGTCTCCAAGTAGCCATCCGTGAAGTTGGTCTGGCGGCCTGAATAGCGGAGGCACACTAGACTGGCGCAGTATGAAAGAGTCATGGCAACTGCCAGGGTACATGGCACAAACATGCAAAATCTCCTTCTTGTGGTCACACACCAGCTGAACATTAAGGGAGTGGAAGCCCTTGCGGTTGACAAAAACACCTGGATTGCGATGGGGTGCCCTAAGGGCCACATGTGTGCAGTCAACAATGCCCTATACCCTTAGAAAATCTGCCAGATGAGCTAATCCAACCGTTCGCGTCGTCACACTTGCGCGATCCTTGGTGAAATGGATGTGATTGTGCGCAAGGGCAAAGAGGGCATCAGTTACCTGCGTGATGCAAGTGTGTGCGGCCGCCTGGAAAATGCCGCTGATGTCTGCTGATGATCCCTGGAATGAGCCTGAGGCAAAAAAGTTGAGTGCGGTGGTGACTTTGATGGCCACTGGTAAGGAGTGTCCACCTGGTCCTCTGGGCAGCAGGTCTTGTTGTAGCATTGCGCAGATGTCAGTCACTACCTCTCGCGAAAGTCGGAGCCGCCTTTGACACTGCTGCTCAGTCATGTTGAGGTAGCTGACCCTGTGTCTGTAGACCCTGTTTGCGGGGTATCTCCTGCGCCGACGGGCTTCCAGGCGCTGGCCCCTTCTGGCCTGTGCTGCCTCAGGTGGGTGAGCAGCAGCCTGTCGCTCCTGCTGCTGCTGCTGGTGCTGCTGTTGTTCCTGGTTCTGCTGCTGCTGCGCCTGGTCCTCGAGCTCCTCTAATGCCCAGAAGGGAAGGAAAAAAAATGGCTCCCATGCTTCTGGCATATGCCTCCATTGAGGAAGTGCTGAGTGAAGGTGGCGAGAGGGGTTTCCCAGGAGTTCACACTGGAGATGTGTGTGAGGCTCCAACCTTCCACAGGTGTGGTTAAGCCTGGTAAACGTTGCCCCAGGCCTGAGGCAAAAAATCCCGCCACCTGCAAATGATGGCTGATCAAATCTCCTCTTTAATGGTTGACGTGCAGCTGAGAGTCAGCAAGCCAATAGTGCTCCCGCCAGGTTTCACAGTCGTGATTCCCACCAGGCGTGTTTTACATGGGACAAGGGTTAAAAGTGCAAGGAACTGTTAAAATGACATTATAGAGGCCATTTAGTGGTGATTAAGGGCCTTAAAGACCAGTCCCAATGTTGGATGTGGGACGGATTCGGGACCATCAGACACGCCTGAGTAAAAATGGCTCGGAGTCAGGAACCAGGCGGGGGGGGCCCACCCGTCAGTTTTTGCGATTTTAACCCCCCGCACGCCTCCAAGCCCGCCTCCACGGCTCAGTTAAAATCGAGGCCTTTGCCTCTATTTATGAAGCCCAGGATCCCTTATACTTTTAAACCACTTTCTCAACCTGCCCTGCCACCTTCAACGATTTGTGCACATATACCCCCAGGTCTCTCTGTTCATGCACCCCCTTTAGAATTGTACCCTTTAGTATATATTGCCTCTCCTTGTTCTTCCTACCAAAGTGTATCACTTTGCACTTTTCTGCGTTAAATTTCATCTGCCACATGTCCGCCCATTCCACCAGCCTGTCTATGTCCTCTTGAAATCTATCACTATCCTCCTCACTGTTCACTATACTTCCAAGTTTTGTGTCATCGGAAAATTTTGAAATTGTGCCCTGTACACCCAAGTTTAAGTCATCATCATTAATATATATCAAGTTAATACAGAGGAGGACTGCAACAAAATACAGGAAGACATTAATGAACTTGCAGAATGGGTGTGTAATTGGCTAATTAACTTCAATATGGAGAAGTATGAGGTGGTACATTTGGTAGGAAGAGCAAGGAGGCCACATACTATAAGTAGAGAAGTTGTGTTGAACTTGTATAGAACCTTGGTTAGACCGCATTTGGAGTCCTGTGAACAGTTGTGGTCTCTATATTATAAAGAGGATATAGAGGCTCTGGAGAAGTTGCAAAAAATATTTACTACAGTGATACCAGAACTGAAATGCTATACCTATCAGGAAAGATTGAACAGGCTAGGTCTTTTTTTTCTAGAAAAGAGAAAACTGAGGGGTGACCTGATCGAGGTCTTTAAGATTATGAAAGAGTTTGATAGGGTAGAAATGAAAAGATGTTTCCACTTGAGGTTGAGACCAGAACTGGGGGCCATAAATATAAGATAGTCACTAATAAATCCAATAAGGAATTCAGGAGAAACTTCTTTACCCAGAGAGTGGTTAGAATGTGGAACTCACTACCACAAGGAGTAGTTGAGGTGACTAGCATAGATGCATTTAAGGGAAAGCTAGATACACAGATGAGGGAGAAAGGTATAGAACAATATGTTAATAGGGTTAGATGAAGATGGGTGGGAGGAGGCTAGTGTGGAGCATAAACCCCGCCATAGACGAGTAGGGCTGAATGGCCTGTTTCTGTGCTGTAAATACTATGTAATATGGCATGGAGAAGTCCCCATGGCATGTTTCTATTTAAATATACTAACTACATTCCAGTCAGGGAGAGTACCTAACATAGCCAGTAACTATACCAATCTGAAACTGCCACACTTTATAGGATATTGCAGTAAAGAACAGAGATTGTAGCAGTACAGTCCCCACCACTTACACCATCCACACTATCACTGGCAGCCACCTGTATCAGCAAGCAGTGCTGACCATTTCCCATCACCATAGGAGCCACTTACAAAGGCACCTCTTATAATGCATCCAGCATGCTGACGATTTCAGGCAGTTTAATGAGTACTTATCCTGTACTTAACTAGTTAAAAAGCTCCACTGATTTTGGGCACAGTCGGGTCTTGAAACCGTTTCAATCAGCTGTTCGCACCTGGTTAACATGCGATTACCTTATTGATTAAATTCTGGATGCAACTGCTAACAACTAGAGGCGGATGTTAAGTGGAGATTTCCTGTATTTTAATATGTTGGTTACTTACCTTTTTAGTTTTACCATCTACCGGACAAATCACATTAACACCAATGCGCAGTGAGAACTGTAATGTTCAGCTCATAACACACTTACCCTCTTCCAAGGAAGCAGTACATAAAAAAGTTCAAGTAGCGCAATGGTAAACCAAATAACAGGTGAGCTTCCCTACACCTGAGGTGTCCTCTTTAAAAAAAAAAGCCATGCTTTTGCCATGAATTATACTCAATTACCCCCAAATTATATTTAGGATGATGGTTGGTGTTGCTAAAGATGATGGGATTTATGGTTTAACATTCATAATATAATGTAGGTGGATGACACATTGCTGCTGCACACAGCTCTAGCATGTGATTCACCACACTGTGAGATTCCATTCTGTTGTAATAAAAGCAGTGAATAGAAGCAATGCCCTTCCCAATGGGACAGAAGGAACATCAAGAGGTCCAGTCACCTCAATTAGCTCGTCTGTACATTTCAGTTAATAGTAATAAGCCCCTTTAACCTTAGAAATCAGGTCATGGGAGACTGAGACCGGAACAAACCTCCTTTTACCACCCTGCTGCCATACTGCCAACCATTTATTGGCCTTCTCTTTAGGTCCATCGGAGGCCAATTCGTAAGACTGTGCCAGGAATTCCTTCTGACGGGGGTGGGGGAATGGGTTTTCGACCATCCGCCATGACTTTAACAGAAGATTGGCGGAAACGCTGGAATGGATGAGAAAATATTGAAGAAGGAGGGGAGAGCGGCCAGAAGTCATGGTTGTTGTTGGAACCAATAACACAAACAGAATATTGTTTGTGGTCTTACAGAGGGAATTCAAGGAGCTAGGCACTGGAATGAAAAACAAGATCTAGAGGGTAATAATCTCCGGATCGGTTCCTCTGCCACACACTGAACAGGCTAAGGCGTAACTACGAATCGGTAATAATAACTATAATCGGAGACGTTCCTTAGGTTTGGATGGGAGGAGGATCTTAATATTCCTCGTTAGAACATTTCCAAGGAGAGATGTGAGGGCAAATGGGGTTTTGTATCTATCTATATAAAGCTTTTCTGAGAATCTGTCACTCTTCAGATGTCACCCTTCAAAGTGGCAAAGTATTTAAAAAAAGGACAGGTTGTTATTTAGGTCCCACATAAGAGATTAGTGTGTAAAATTAAGGCACATGGGATTGGGGGCAAGGTATTGACTTGGATAGAGAACTGGTTGGCAGACAGAAAGCAAAGAGTTGGAATAAACGGGTCTTTTTCTGAGTGGCAGGCAGTGACTAGTGGGGTACCGCAGGGATCGGTCCTTGGACCCCAGCTATTCACAATATATATTAATGATCTAGACAAGGGAACTAGATGTAATATCTCCAAATTTGCAGACGACACAAAGTTAGGTGGGCATGTGTGCTGTGAGGAGGATGCTGAGAAACTACAGGATGATTTGGACAGGTTGGGTGATTGGGCAGAAGCATGGCAGATGCAGTATAATGTGGATAAATGTGAGGTTATCCACTTTGGTGTCAAAAACAGGAAGGCAGATTATTATCTGAATGGCAATAGATTGGGAGAAGGGGAAGTGCCACGAGACCTGGGTGTCCTTGTGCACCAGTCGCTGAAGGTAAGCATGCAGGTGCAGCAGGCGGTTAAGAAAGCAAATGGTATGTTGGCCTTCATAGCGAGAGGGTTTGAGTACAGGAACAAGGATGTCTTGCTACAGTTGGACAGGGCCTTGGTGAGACCACATCTTGAGTATTGTGTGCAGTTTTGGTCGCCTTATCTGAGGAAGGATATTCTTGCCATGGAAGGAGTTCAGCGAAGATTCACCAGGCTGATACCTGGGATGGCAGGAATGACGTATGAGGAGAGATTGGGTCGATTGGGCTTGTACTTGCTGGAGTTTAGAAGAATGAGAGGGGATCTCATTGAAACTTATAAAATTCTGGCAGGACTGGACAGACTAGATGCAGGAAGGATGTTCCCGATGGTCGGGGAGTCCAGAACCAGGGGTCACAGTCTAAGGATAAGGGGTAGGCCTTTTAGGACAGAAATGAGGAGGAATTTCTTCACCCAGAGAGTGGTGAACCTGTGGAATTCTCTACCACAGAAGGCAGTAGAGGCCAATTTGTTAAATATATTCAAGAAGGAGTTGGAGGGGCCGAATGGGATACTCCTGCTCCTATCTTCTATGTTTCTATATGTGGGTCAATCAGATTTGCTAAGGGAGTTTGGAAAATGATCCGGAGCCAGAACATTTTACAATAATCTGGCAATCTGCAAACTTCGCTCAATCACAGGGATGAACTTGTAATTGCCCAGATGCTGTCTATAGCAAAGGGACTTTGTGACCTTAAATGATTACAAAAAGGACAAATCCAATCCGGCCAATTACCACCCTATTAGTCTACTCTCAATCATCAGCAAAGTGATGGAAGGTGTCGTCGACAGTGCTATCAAGCGCCACTTACTCACCAATAACCTGCTCACCGATGCTCAGTTTGGGTTCTGCCAGGACCACTTGGCTCCAGACCTCATTACAGCCTTGGTCCAAACATGGACAAAGGAGCTGAATTCCAGATGTGAGGTGAGAGTGACTGCCCTTGACATCAAGGCAGCATTTGACTGAGTGTTGCATCAAGGAGCCCTAGTATAATTTAAGTCAATTGGAATCGGGGGGAAACTCTCAATTGGCTGGAGTCATACCTAGCACAAAGGAAGATGGTTGTGGTGGTTGGAGGTCAATCATCACAGCCCCAGGACATCGCTGCAGGAGTTCATCAGGGCAGCATCCAAGGCCCAACCATCTTCAGCTGCTTCATCAATGCCCAACCCTCCATCATAAGGTCAAAAGTGGGGATGTTTGCTGATGACTGCACAGTGTTCAGTTCTATTCGCAACTCCTCAGATAATGAAGCAGTCCATGCCCGCATGCAGCAAGACCTGGACGACCTTCAGGCTTGGGCTGATAATTGGCAATTAACACTCGTGCCACACAAGTGCCAGGCAATGACTAACTCCAACAAGAGAGAGTCTAACCACCACCCCTTGTCGTTCAATGGCATTACCATCGCCGAATCCCCCACCATCAAATCCTGGGTATCACCATTGACCAGAAATTTAACCGGACCAGCCACATAAATACTGTGGCTACAAGAGCAGGTCAGAGGTTGGATATTCTGTGGCGAGTGTCTCACTTCCTGACTCCCCAAATCCTTTCCACCATCTACAAGGCACAAGTCAGGAGTGTGATGGAATACTCTCCACTTGCCTGGATGAGTGCAGCTCCAACAACACTCAAGAAGCTTTACACCATCCAGGACAAAGCAGCCCGCTTGATTGGTACCCCATCCACCACCTTAAACATTCACTCCCTCCATCACCGGCGTACCGTAGCTGCAGTGTGTACCATCTACAAGATGCACTGCAGCAACTCGCCAAGGCTTCTTCGACAGCACCTCCCAAACCTGCAAACTCTACCACCTAGAAGGACAAGGGCAGCAGGCGCATGGGAACACCATCACCTGCAAGTTGCCCTCCAAGTCACACACCATCCTGACTTAGAAATATATCGCTGATCCTTCATCGTCACTGGGTCAAAATTCTGGAACTCCCTCCCTAACAGCACTGTGGGAGTACCTTCACCACACGGACTGCAGCAGTTCAAGAAGGCAGCTCACCGCCATCTACACGAGGTCAATTAGGGATGGGCAATGAATGCTGGCCTGCCAGTGACGACCACATCCCAGCAACAAATTTTAAAAAACGAACAGTCCTGGTTATACACAGATTCATCATGGCAGTGGAATAATACTTGGGGCAGGATCCTCCTATTTGGTGGTGTAGTGGGACACGGCCTCTGCCAGTCCCAGTGAATCTTCCCCAACCTCGACCTGTTTCTTTGGGGTGGGCGTCCATTATAGGTGCAGGACATGCTCCTGGCACGCTGTCCACCAGGAGGGAGCCCGTCAGGGTCCAGCTATGAAACGCTGGTGGTGCTGCAATGGACTTTTAAAAGGGCAGAAGAGCCCCCAATGTGGTGGTAGGCCTCAATAGAGGCTGAGGCCTACACGGCTAAGTGACTGGCGGCCTATGTGGAGGGAGGGGAGGCTCTGCTGGGCCCTATCCCTCCATTGACTAACCTCAGGCCCATTGTCACCCTTACCCGAGGCCTACTACCATCTTCTGCATGAAGGTCCTATGAAGCAGAGGTCACTGGGGAAGACAGGAGGGAAATGGGCTGGGGACCTGGTTCTCCCCGGTAGCAATGGTATGTGGTGGGCAGGGGGGACCAGCAAGAGTCCCACTTGAGGCAGGGGGAGGGAAATTAAGGTCAGGGCAGTGAGCCAATGGTAGACCCTACTGCCAGATTTTCTCTCATTCTGTGCTGCTATCCCACCACACTTCAGGCAGGATGATGGAGGAGAATCCATCCCATCGTGCGTTACATGGTACAACACCCCTGTCATTATAAAACAGAATTTCATATGACTTACCATGATCACTGCCAGTATTATAAATGTGTATTCGTTTACTCTATATGAATATTGCTATGACTAGATATTTTATGTACACACACCAGACTATCTCCCAGCTGAGATGTGTTGTGCTGCTTATAGTGTTCTCCTTAGAGCAAAGAAGGTTATGGGGAGATTTAATAGAGGTGTTCAAAATTATGAAGGGTTTTGATAGAGTAGATAGGGAGAAACTGTTTCCACTGGCAGGAAGGTCAGGAACCAGAGGACACAGAAGAAGGGTTCGACCCGAAACGTCAACTCAAATTTCTCTCCACGGATGTTGCCTGACCTGCTGAGTTTTTCCAGCATTTTCTGTTGTTATTACAGATTTACGCTAATTGTCAAAAGAACCAGGGGGAAGCAGGGGAGTGGGACTAATTGATAGCTCTTTCAAAGAGCTAGCACAGGCACGATGGGCTGAATGGCCTCTATCTGTGAACATGAGAAATTGGAGCCAGGAGTAGGCCATTCGGCCCTTCAAACCTGTCCCGCCACTCAATAAGATTATGGCTGATCGTCTACCTCAACTCCACCTTCCTGCACTATCCCCATATCCCTTGATTCCCTTAATATCCAAAAATCTATCGATCTCTGCCTTGAATATACTCAACAGCTGAGTCTAAAGCTCTCTGGGGCAGAGAAATCCAAAGATTCACAACCCTTTGAGTGAAGAAATTTCTCCTCATCTCAGTCCTAAATGGATGCCCCCTTATTCTGAGACTGTGACCCCCTAGTTCTAGACTCTCCAGTCAGGTGAAATATCCTCCCAGCATCCAACCTGTCATGCCCTGTAAGAACTGTACATGTTTCAATGAGATTAACTCTCATTCTTCTAAACTCTAGAGACTATAGGCCTAGTCTACTTAATCTCTCCTCATAGGAAAATCTCCCCATCCCAAGAATCAGTCTGGTGAACCTTCGTTGCACTCCCTCTATGTTTATATACTGTGCTGTATGACGCTGTGATAAAAGCTGCGCTTAAAAAATCATTTATTTTGTTGTATAAGTAAAGCACTAATAAGGATACATCAGAAAGTTTCCCCATCATGTTGTGTATGTGAGTCTAAACAACAAAAATAATGGGCTTGAATTTGCGGTCAGAGGCTTCCTGAGTGCGAGTGCCTCTGAACCACAAGAAAAGTGCAAACCTACCGGATGGTCCCGGAGATTCATAGATTCGTGCTCCTGGGCCTGCAGGCGTACGCGTGTGTAGAGGCCCACGTATCCCAGGGGTGCACGCGGTTCGCAAGCGCCCCTGGGATCATGTGGGCCAGGCCAACCAATCAAAAAGGGGATCCCCATTATGCTTATGGGGATTCCATTTACGTACAGAATCCCTAAAAAAACAAAATTACACAAAAATAAATCATTACATGTTCAAAATTAATTTAAAACAAAAATTTATTTTTTTGAAAAATAAATGTCAACGTTTTAAAGGGGCTAAAAATAACATAATTAATGTTATAGTTTTTTACGATTAAATAATTTTTTTAAATTATTTTAATATTGGGCCAGAAATTCGCGGCCAAAGGTGTGAGTGCGCTCGGGGTACTCACGCATCTGGCCGTTGGAAATGCCGGCGTTCAGCATGAACAGCGCATGCGGGGAACGCCAGCATTTCCAGACCTCGAGCGCGTGCGACTGCACAGGCAGCGCTTGCGCAGTGAACTTCGTAGATTTCATTCATGAAATCCGTGAGGGTAAGTCCTCAGAAGTTACACTTGAAAAAAGCAAGTGTAAAGTGGTTCATTGGCTGCGGAGGAAGAAACATTTTATCGTGGAGCTTCTGAAATGCAATATTTTTGTTTGGGAAAGGGAGGGAAGTTATTTTAAGAAATTTTAAGTAAGTTTTAAAGTTAAAATTTTTTTTTTTTTTTTAAAAAGGGTTTTCAGAACGGTAGGTAGGAGGAGCAATTGTGGCTGTGTGAATGGAATGTGAGAATGAGTTATGTATGTATGTCCACATATATTCCTTTACGTATATGTATGTATGTTTTATATTCCTTTACTAATGTGTATGAATGTATGTTTTAAATTATGATTTTCAAATAAGTTACTTTCTCTGAAAGTCATAACTAAATAATACATTCATACACATAAGTAAAGGAATATATACATAACACGCAAAGGAATATATACAGACATACATACTTTCAGAAGCTCCACGATAAGAAATATCTTCCTCCGCAGCCTCTGGAGCAACTGTACCCATGCTTTTTTCATGTGTAAGTTGTAAGGACTTGACCTCACTGAAAGCAGTAATGAAAGCGGCGAATTATACTGCGCACGCGCTGCCTGTGCAGTCGCACGCGTTCTGCCTCTGAACCCCTTCGTTCAGAGGACAGGAAATGCCGGTTTTCCCCAAAAGCACTGTGCATGCTGAAAACCGGCATTTCATCCGGCCAGATGCGTAAGTACCCCGACCGTACTCGCGCAGTTGGAAGGGAATTACTGGGCCAACATTTTACATGTCAATAAAATGAAAAATTTAACAATTGCACAACTTGCCCCCTCGCATCTACGACTGAGGGTCCAAGGAGGTGCATTGCGCAAGAGGTCATCATCGTACGTATCCTCACACTGTTCCCTTTGGGGAACTGTATGAAGTGGTGGAAGGATTTATGGCCGTGATTAACGCTCATTCCGTGACCGTAACCATCTTTGAACCAGCCATTAGGGTGGTTAGTCCTATGGCGGGAGGGTTTTACGGGCTCCCACAACCCATCTGAGGGGGGGGGGGGCCACCAACACCCACGGACGCAAGTATCCCGCTGGATGTCCACCCAGAATTTAAAGTTGGAACTCCGACT
Organism: Somniosus microcephalus; assembly: GCF_052327205.1. Classification (NCBI taxonomy): domain Eukaryota; kingdom Metazoa; phylum Chordata; class Chondrichthyes; order Squaliformes; family Somniosidae; genus Somniosus; species Somniosus microcephalus. The sequence goes on from NW_028225750.1 coordinate 113,656, forward strand.
CCACTTGCCGGGACTGTCTGGAGTGGGGTTCAAAACCCTACTCCTTCTGGCCCAGCGGCGGGGATGCTTACTGCTACGCAAAAGGCCCACTCCGCACAAAAGGTGACACCCATACGTTTCCTGCGCCTTTTCCCTCCCCGTGACTGGAGCCCTATGCTGCCATTTCACGTTGCTAATTGGATTGGGCCTTTGTCATAGCGGTAGGATCCCCGCCGCTGGGCCAGATCAGGGTAGGGTTTCGAACCCCGCTCCAGACAGTCCTGGCAAGTGGAGTTGGAGCTCCAGCTCTAAATTCTGGGTTGACATCCAGTGGGATATTTGCGTCCGTGGGTGTGGGTGGCCCCCCCTCCTTGTATAGCCTGTGGGAGCCCGTAAAACCCTCCCGCCATAGGACTAACCGCCCTAATGGCTGGTTCAAAGATGGTTACGGTCACGGAATGAGCGTTAATCACGGCCATAAATCCTTCCACCACTTCATACAGTTCCCCAAAGGGAACAGTGTGAAGACACGTATGACGACGACATTGCTAAATAAATAAATGGAATTAAAAAAATTCTTTTAGGGCTTTTAAAAGTCTTTAAATTGCTTTAATTCTCTTTAAAACTACTTCAGATTACTCAAAATAATGTAAACATTTTAAAAAGTTTATAAAAGTTACCAAAATCTTCAGAAAACTTCCAAAAACCTATTTAAACTGCTGCTTTGCATGTAAAAATCCTTAGCAGCTTGACAGAAACATTGGGGGCGTGTCCAGTGAAACTGAGACCTCAAGGGGTGTGTCTCACTTACACTGCACGCTCCTGGCTTCGCGCTGGCTGCACTCCTGGGCGGCGTGACGTCATACGCTGCCCGGGATTCTTCTTTTTCATTCACCAAGTCCAGGCGTCCCTGGAGCTGATCGTCAGTAGCGCGGGGTAAGTGTAAATACGGGGCTTGCACGCGCTGCAAGCCCCGTTCTGGAATTTCTGGGCCATTTATTTAAACTCTTAGGCCCTATATCTGCTTATACAGGCATAAGAGTTTCACGGGCATTCGCTGGGCAGTAGTTGGACAAATCTCCGCTCGCGGATGACCATTTCCCGGGGACGCGGTGGATCTGTTAAGTTGAAACTTGATAGATCGCAAGTTCCGAGTTTTCGTGCATACGTGGTCGTAGGCCCTGGAAAATCCAGGCCATAATAAACATCCAATATCTATTTCTCTCTCAATACAATGGAAATTTGAGGTATGTTATGTTCAGCTGTTGGTGTGAATTAGCCGTGGTTCAGTTGGTAACAATCTCACCTCGGAGTCAGAAGGTGGTGGGATCTCAATCCCACTCCAGAGATTGGACACAAAATCTAGACTGACACTCCAGTGCAGTACTGAGGGAGCGCTGCACTGTCGGAGGTGCCGTCTTTTGGATGAGATGTTAAACTGAGGCCCCATCTGCCCTCTCGGGTGGATGTAAAAAATCCCATGGCACTATTTGAAGGCGAGCAGGGGAGTTCTCCCGGTGTCCTGGCCAATATTAATATTAATGAGGCCTGAGGCCCAATTCTGAGCCTCCCAGTTCGGGTGCATGTGGCTACATCTCTGGCTTCACACCCGAAACTGTACCCCTCTATGTACACATATAAATATTTCTGTACCCTTAGAATCATACAGCACGGAAAGAGGCCATTCAGCCCGTCGTGCCTGTTCCGGCTCTTTGAAAGAGCTATCCAATTAGCCCCACTCCCACACTCTTTCCCCATAGCAAATGTTTCCCTCTTTCCCCATAGCAAATGTTTCCCTTTCAGGTATCTATCCAATTCCCTTTTGAAAGTTATTATTGAATCTACTTCCCCCACCCTTTCAGGAAGTGCATTCCAGATCATAACAACTCGCTGCATTAAAAAAAATTCTCATCCCTCCCCTGGTTCTTTTGGTAATTGCCTTAAATCTGTGTCCCCTTGGTTACTGACCCTCCTGCCACTGGAAACAGCTTCTCCCTATCTACTCTTATCAAAACCCTTTATGATTCTGAACACCTATGAAATCTCCTCATAACCTGCTCTGCTCTAAGACTGGTATCCATGGACTGGCTCCTGCATACTTATAGACTCATAAAAAAACTGGGTCTACAAGTCTGTCACCAGGATAAAGGAGACGGATTTAGTCACCAAAATCTGGCTCATGGACAAGGTCTTCCGAAATCAGAAGCAAAACAAGGCCAATATAAAAACAGCTCTCTTAGTGCTGTTGCTTGCAGAACTCCAGCTCATTCTCCCAGCCCACAGAGAACTATAATTCAGGGGAAGAAATAAGAAATAACTCACAATTTAAGTACAAATACTGCAATCAAGAGACTCGATAGAGGAGAAACTCCATCAAGCTGCAGAGTTCGGGAGTCCAATGCAACAGCGCCACCTACTGCTTCCCACCAGGAACTGCACAAGCGTCAGAAGCAGCAGTCCAAACAGATTCAGTGACTGACATTATAAACAGACGACCGTGATTAGATGAATCTTCAATTTAGCTGGTTGAAGGAAGGCCTCCTGTTTTCAAGTTCGTCTAAAATTATAACCTGACGACAGGCAATAGTGTAAAACTCACTGAATTAATCATTCAGTCACAAGTGAAATATTGGGGCCCTATTTTTAATTCCAATCAGGAAAGAACTGATTTCCAATCTATAAATTATCTATAAAATCAAGGGGATTCAAAGAATAATTAAGAACATTTATTTCTGTGTAAAATTGTGGGTTTTGAAACTTTTCCCACTCTCCCCCCCCAAAAAAAATCTTGACACGCCTGCGGAACCCTCAATTCTGAAAGGCAATAGCGGTTTCCACTGCATGGAGCTGAAGTTACCAGCCAGAATTTGTAGTAGAGGGGCCAAAACTGATGCCAGGATCCCACCACCTATAGTGCTATTGCCAACACAGGCAAGCACTGCACAACATCCCCACCATCTAAAGTGGGCCTAAGGGTAGCTCCATATATGATGCAGATCTTACAGACTTTTCTAAAGCTTTTGTTTGCTTTCCTGCAAATTTGTCCTTTTACGCTACATTTGTTATTATTTCGACATTTTTTATAAATTTGTTTTAAAACTGTGATTTATTTTTTGGTAGATTATTTTGTGAGAATGTTTTAATATATTGCAGTAGCTAATGTTAATGTGGAACCTATTCTACCTGAGGTTGTCTGCTAATTCACCAGGAAGGTAACCTGAAGCATTTACAGAACTTCAGCAGAACAGGAAGAGTGCTAAAAAAAGAGAGGACATGAAAAAAGGACAGCTAAATAAAAAAAAGACTTGTATTTATATTGCGCCTTTAACATAGTAAAACGTCCCAAGGTGCTTCACAGGAGCGTTATCAATCAAAATTTGACACCAAGCCACATAAAGAGATATTAAGATGGATAACCAAAAGAGTTAGGTTTTGAGGAGCGTCTTAAAGGAGGAGAGAGAGGTGGAGAGGTTTAGGGAGGGAATTCTAGAGCTTAGGGCCTAGACAGCTGAAAGCACAGCTGCCAAAGGTGGAGCCAAGAAAATCAGGGATGCCCAAGAGGTCAGAATTGGAGGATCACAGAGATCTCGGAGGGTTGTAGGGTTTGAGGAGGTTACAGAGATAGGGAGGGGCAAGGAGGGATTGAAAACAAGGATGAGAATTTTAAATTCGAGGCATTGCTGGGCCGGGAGCCAAAGTAGGTCAGCGAGCACAGGGGCAATGGGTGAACGGGACTTGGTGCGAGTTAGGACACGGGGCATCCGAGTTTTAGATGAGCTCAAGTTTATGGAGGGCGCAAGGTTTGCGGCCGGCCAGGAGAGCATTGAAATAGTCAAGTCTAGAGGTAACAAAGGTATGGATGAGGGTTTCAGCAGCAGATGAGCTGAGGCAGGGGTGGGGACGATGATGTTATGAAGGTTAAGTAGGCATTGTGGGAGACTACAGTCTCCCACGTAAAGAAATAGGCAACACAGCGAGCTACAAGAAATAGGTCTTTACTCCAACTCTCACAATACAGTACTGAATTCGTAAAGCCCGCGAGCCTGTGATGACTCACGGATTGGTCACCTGCTGGAACCTGATTGGTTTTCCTTCTCTCAGCAGCAGGCAAGTCTGAACATGCCTTATTCCTCTCAGCTTGCAACTATCTTGCGGGGGGAGGGGAATACAGCAGTTAAAAGGGGATTATACAGGTTTATCTACATACACACAGTGTTTCCCCAATGTGGCAATGCCACATACGCCCCCCCAGAATCCTTGTTAACTGTAAAAGTCAGTCTCTGCGGCGGTTTGACCAAACGGCCGTAGCGGCTGTAGTAGCCATCTGGCGTGTGAGGAGGGCTGTCTGGGAGGTTGGCCGGTTGGTTCGTCGGCTGGTCTGCCGGTGGGCTGGCTGGACGGGCTGCCAGTGAAGGTGGGGCGGCGGCCGGGAAGTAAGGTTCTGGCGTGTCTTGGTCCTCTTGTGTGGCCGCCGCCAACGCGGGAGGTCTGCCCCGCCGTGGGGGAAGAGCCGGACGAACCGGGAAGCTGAGGTCCAGGTGCGCCGGTTTGAGGCAGTCTACTGAAATAAGGTCTGGCTTCCTGCCGACGTCGATAAGAAAAGCTTTGTCCCCCGTCTCCAATACTGAGAAGGGGCCGGTGTATGGTGCCTGCAGCGGGCCTCTGTGCGCGTCCCGGCGCACGAAGACGAACTCCGCATGTCATAAGTCCCGAGGCACGTAGGACGGCTGCGGGCCGTGTTGCGAAGTGGGCACTGGACGGAATTGCTGGGCCGCGTCCTGGTGCAGGGAAAGCTGTCTGGCGGCCGACCATGGCTCCATTGTCAGGGGGAGGAAGTCGCCTGGTACTCTGAGCGGCTGGCGTAGACCATCTCGGCCGTGGAGGCGCGGAGGTCCTCTTTGGGCGCAGTGCGCAATCCCAGGAGGACCCAGGGTAGTTTGTCGATCCAGCTGGTGTCGGCCAGGCTGGCGCGGAGGGAGGCTTTCAAGGAACGATGAAAGCGCTCGCAGAGCCCGTTGGCCTGCGGGTGGTAGGCTGTTGTCCTGTGCAACTTGGTGCCGAGGCCGGCGGTGATGGCATTCCACAAGTGGGAGGTGAACTGGGGGCCTCTGTCCGAAGATATGTCGGTCGGCACGCCGAACCGGGCCACCCATGTCGAGACGAATGCTCGCGCGACGTCGGTAGTGGTGGTGGAGGCGAGGGGAACCGCCTCGGGCCATCTGGTGGTGCGGTCGACGATCGTGAGCAGGTGTGTGAAACCGTGCGACGGCGGCAAGGGGCCTACCAGATCGACGTGGACGTGGTCGAAACGCCTCTCGGGCACCGGGAAACACTCCAATGGCGCCTTGGTGTGCTGCTGGACCTTAGCGCGCTGACACGCCACGCATGTGTTGGTCCAGTCTCTCACATCCTTGTGGAGTCCAGGCCAGACGAACTTGGCGGACATGAGTTTCTGAGACGCACGCATCCCTGGATGTGAGAGGCCGTGGATGATGTCGAAAACTCGCTTGCGCCAGGCGGATGGGACGACCGGCCTAGGCGAAGGGACTGAGACGTCGCACAGGAGGGTTGTGCCGGCTGCGTGGAAGTGGATGTTGGCCAGAGTGAGGCTGGTGGTTGACGTCCTGAGGGCCTGGATCTCCGCGTCGGTGGCCTGGTCTCTCGCCATGCTGGCGTAGTCGACGCCCAGGTGCACTGCGTGGAGCGAGGGTCTTGAGAGGCAGTATGCCACCAAATTGTCCTTGCCGGCGACGTGGCGGATGTCCGTGGTGAACTCCGAGATGAAGTTGAGTTGGCGCTGTTGGCGCGCGGACCAGGGTTCGGTTACTTTGGCCATGGCGAAAGTGAGCGGCTTGTGGTCCACGAATGCGGTGAACGACCGGCCTTCCAGGAGGAAACGGAAGTGCCGGATTGCCAGGAACAGGGCCAGGAGCTCTCTGTCGAACGTGCTGTAGGCCTGCTCGTTCTTGCGCAGCTGTCGGCTGCAAAATGCCAGTGGCTGCCACGCACCTTCGACCCACTGTTGCTGGACAGCGCCGACGGCGTAATCCGAGGCGTCCGTGGTGAGGGTGGTCTTGGCGCCCGGGATGGGGTGGGCCAGTAGTGTGGCATTGGCCAAGGCGCTTTTGGTCTGGTGGAAGGCTGTCACCATCTCGCTGGACCAGGTGAGTTGCTCTTTGCCCGTTTTGCCCCTGGTGGCTTCGTAGAGGGGGCGCATGAGTGAGGCAGCCTTGGGCACGAAACGGTGATAGAACTTGACCATCCCCAAAAATTCCTGCAGCGCCTTGACCGAGGTGGGCTGGGGAAAGTCCGCCACCGCCTGCACCTTGGAAGGTAGGGGAATGGCTCCCCTTGGCGAGATTCTGTGGCCGAGAAAGTCAATTTGGGCTGCTCCGAGCTGGCATTTGGCCGGGTTGACGATTAGCCCGTGTTGGCTGAGGCGCTGGAAAAGAGAGCGCAAATGCGCGATGTACTCGGCCTTGCTGGTGCTGGCCACGAGGATATTGTCCAGATAGACGAACAGGAAGCTCAGGTCCCGTAGGACGGAATCCATGAGCCGTTGGAAGGCCTGTGCGGCGTTCTTGAGCCCGAAGGGCATGCGCAGGAACTCGAACAGTCCGAAGGGGGTGATGACCGCCGTCTTCTGGACGTCTGCGTGGTGGACGGGGACCTGATGGTAGCCGCGAATCAGGTCGACCTTGGAAAAGATGGACTTTCCTGCTAGGTGTGCCGAAAAGTCTTGGATGTGCGGAATGGGGTATCTATCGGGCGTGGTGGCGTCGTTGAGCCGTCTGTAGTCGCCGCAGGGGCGCCAGCCACCGCCCGGCTTGGGCACAATGTGGAAGGGGGACGACCAGGGGCTGTTCGAGCGGCGGATGATGCCCAGTTTCTCCATCGTGGCGAATTCTTCCTTGGCCACCGCCATCTTGGCTGGGTCCAGGCGTCTGGCTCGGGCGAACACTGGTGGTCCCGTAGTGGCGATGTGGTGCTCGACACCATGCTTGGCTGCCGCGGCTGAGAAGTTCGGTTGTGTGAGCCTCGGGAAATCTGCGAGTAGGCGGGCATAGTCGTCATCCGTCGGGGCAGAGCAGGACCCGACGAGGGCCAGGCTGTTGCTCTGCTGGCAGGCCAGTGAAGCGAAAGTTGTTGCGTCGATCAGGCGCCTGTCGCGGACATCGACCAGGAGTCCGTGGGCGCAAAGAAAATCGGCGCCCAGCAAGGGATGTGCCACCGAGGCCGTCACGAAATCCCACGTAAATCGTTGGCCGTTGAAACAAACCTCGGCCCGTCGCTTTCCAAAAGTAGCGATGGCTGCGCCATTTGCCGCCATGAGGGGTGGGCCGCTGCAGCCTGCCTGGATGTTGAGCTGGGAGGCAGGAATTATGCTGCATTGGGCTCCGGTGTCGCAAAGGAATCTGCGCCCTGAAAGGGAGTCGGTTATGTACAGCAGTTTACCTGCGGTGCCGATGGCCATCGTGGCGGCGGTGGGGCGGTCGAGCGGGCCTAGACGGCGGCGCGGGGCTGGCGCATTGGGCCGGGCGGCCATCTTGGTTTGATCGAAAGAGCAGGGTGCTCTGCAGCGTTGGGCCTTGTGGACGAAACGCGCATGGTAGTAGCATAGTTCTGCGGCCTGGCGTGGCAGCGCGCGCTCGGTGGTGTCGGGGGGCCTCGCGGCTGCACAGCCGAGTTGGGCGATGGCGAAGACTTTGGCTGCGGCGGCTGCCAGTTGTACGCAGTCCGTGATCGGGGACCCCGCGAGGGCAGTCTGTACCTGCTGGGGAAACAGGCTGAGGAAAAGGGCCCGAAACAAGAAGCGCTGCGGTTCAGAGCCCAGGAGCGCAAGCATCCGGCTCATCAACTGGGTCGGGGTAGAGTTGCCGAGGCCTGGTAGTGAAAGAAGCCTACGGGCCCTCTCCTCCCCAGACAGGCCGTAAGCCTGCAGCAAGCGGCCCTTAATGGTTGAGTACTTGCCGGTCTGTGGTGGGTTCCCCAGCAGGTCGAGAACTTCGACGGTGGTGGAGCTTGCTAGTGCTGAGACTACGTGGAGGTACCTTTCTTCATCGTCTTGAACCCTGCGAAGGGTGAATTGGGCCTCCGTGTGCACGAACCAAGCTGGTGCTTGGTGTTCCCAGAAGGTGGGGAGCTTCAAGGACGCGGCGCCAGCCGACATCGGGCTGCTGCTGGTTGCCATCGGGTCGTTGCTGGCCTCTGTAGGGCTACGTGAGTTGGGGGCTTCGGCCGCCGACATTCGGGGTCACCAATGTGGGAGACTACAGTCTCCCGCGTAAAGAAATAGGCAACACAGCGAGCTACAAGAAATAGGTCTTTACTCCAACTCTCACAATACAGTACTGAATTCGTAAAGCCCGCGAGCCTGTGATGACTCACGGATTGGTCACCTGCTGGAACCTGATTGGTTTTCCTTCTCTCAGCAGCAGGCAAGTCTGAACATGCCTTATTCCTCTCAGCTTGCAACTGTCTTGCGGGGGGAGGGGAATACAGCAGTTAAAAGGGGATTATACAGGTTTATCTACATACACACAGTGTTTCCCCAATGTGGCAACGCCACAGCATCTTGGTGGTGGAAAGGATATGGGGTCAGAAGCTCAGCTCAGGGTCAAGGTTGCGAACAGTCTGGTTCAGCCTCAGACATTGGCCAGGGAGAGGGATGGAGTTGGTGGCTAGGGAACAGAGTTTGTGGCGTGGACCGAAGACAATAGCTTCGGTCTTCCCAATATTGAATTGGAGGAGATTTTTGCTCATCCAATGCTGGATGTTAGACAAGCAGCATGACAAATCAAAGGCAGTGGAACGGTCAATTGTGGTAGAGCTGAGTGTTGTCAGCGTACATGTGGAACCTGACATGCTTTTGGATTATGTCACTGAGAGGTAGCATGTAGGTGAGAAATAGGAGGGGGGCCAAGGATAGACCATTGGGGGACTCCAGAGGTAACGATGCGGGAGCGGGAAGAGAAGCCATTGCAGATGATTCTCTGGCTACGACTGGATAGACAGGAATGGAACCATGCGGGGGCTGTCCTAATCCTCATTAGAGGAGGATGGTGTGGTCAACCATGTCAAAGGCTGCAGGCGGGTCAAGGAGGATGAGGAGGGATGTTCACAGGATGTCATTTGTAACTTTGATAAAGGCCATTTCGGTGCCGTGGCAGAGCAGAAACCTGATTGGAGGGATTCAAAAATGAAGTTGCTGGAAAGATGTGCACAGTTTGGGAGGTGACGACATATTCAAGGCCTTTGGAGAGGAAAGCCCTTAGCGTCTTTTACAACCTCAGGACGTTCCAAAGCACTTTGCAGCCAAGGAAGCTATGGTTGTAATGTAGGAAACTAGGCAGTCAATTCGTGAACAGCAAGGTCCCTCAAACAGCAATGTGATAATGACCAGGTAATCTGTTTTAGCGATGTTAGTTGAGGGATAAATATTGGCCAGGACACCGGGGAGAACTCCCCCTGCTCATATTTGAAATAGGTCCAACCGAGAGGGCAGTTTAACGTCTCAACCAAAAAATGGCACCTCCAACATTGCAGCACTTCCTGCACTGGAGTGTCAGCCTAGATTTTGAGCTCTAGTCTCTGGAGTGGGTCTATGAACGCACAACCGTCTGACTCAGAGGCAAGAGTGCTACCAACTGAGCCACAGATGACACCTACAAGATGATCTTTCGCAAGTGCTCAGGGAGTGACCAGGCATCTAAGGGTCCCATGATGGCTTGCAAGTCAAATTAAAGTTAATGATGCCGGGTGATTTTCAGACGTCCCAAACACAGTATTTCATGGTTGAAGTGGTATATGATGAAGGAAGGCAGGACAGGGAGATTGGGAGGAACCAGAGCCAGGCTGCCTACAGCTAACAACCATATCTGCAGATTGTGGTCGATCTATCTGGCAATGGCCAAGGGGAACTGGTCGCAATAGGAGAGCTGTGCCATCTATTGACACAGCTAACCTGCATCATAAGGATGGCACTACCATAGTCAGCCAAGGCTACATCTCTTAACATTTCTACCTCCACCTCCTTTCACGCTAGTTTAGGAATCAACTGCAGGATCAGCTAATGTGCCAGCCATACACATATTAAACAGGTGACTGATGTTTCAATCAAACGGCTAGCACTTTCACCTCCATTCTCACTAAATAGTGAACAGTCTACCCAATGTCACCACTGTTGTGTCAGTACCTTTCTACCTAGACACAATTTAGGACTCAGAACTCAGAGATTCAAACATGAAGTGCTTTATTGGAAGGAAAGGAAGTTCTGGAAAGTTCCGAACAAAGAGAGCTAAAACTTAACAGAGAACACCCAACCATTTATCTCCTGTGACAGCGCCACCACAGGTGGGAGGAGAACACACAATACATAACATTTCCTCCCCTCTTAAATGGAATGTCCACATTATTCCTCAACAGGTAAGTTACTTTCAATGCACTCAACGAACCTAGGGTAGAGGTAGACTGCCTCAAACCCTGACTTTACCCTGAGGTTTATTCTGCCCCAGTCTTGTGGGTAAGTCACTAAGCCTACAGATCCAAGCATCTTGGAGGCCGCCGCTCTCTGACAGGATACCGGCGGTCATCGCTGGCTTCCACAGCAGTAGTCATTGACACAGGCCTGGATGGAGAAGGTGCCTGTGTCAGTTGAAAGTCAGGAGTTTGCACAGGTGGAACAGTCTCTTTGACTTCCTGTGTTGGAGAAGAGCGCTATGGCAAAGGATGCTGGTTTGCGGTATCATCCGGAAACAGTTCAGGCCAACCAGCCATTGGAGCCTCTGTGGCTGTCTCTGCTCCTAGCAACAGTTGATCTGTGTGTCTTCTCCAGACGACGTCCTCAGCAGTCTCAACCGTGTAAGACACAGGGCCTGTCTGCGCAATCACCGTAGCAGGAACCCATTTCGGTCCAGTGTTGTAGTTTCGAGCTAGGATGTGCTCTCCCGGATGAAACCGTCTCTCCTTGGCTCTTTTCTCTCTCTTTTCAACTTGAGCTTGTTGTTGACAATGGACAACCTGTTCTGCCCTTGGAGGTTTGAGTAAGTCAAAACTTGTCCGCAACTGCCTCTTCATCATGAGCGAAGCGGGGGAAGTTTTGGTTGTGGCATGCGGCTCGTTCCTGTAGGACAACAGGAAGCTGTTCAGACGTTGGTGGATTGAGCCCTGACCTTGCGATGCCTTCAAGGCGTGCTTCAAAGTTTGCACAAACTTTTCTGCCTGGCCGTTAGTAGAGGGATGATAGGGCGCAGACCTGATGTGTTGGACACCATTCACATGCAGGAAGGTTGCAAACTCCTGTGATACAAATTGTGGACCGTTGTCACTTACGAGTTGTTCTGGTGAGCCATAACGGCTGAACATCTCACCAAGTTTCTCAATTGTTTTCTCTGCCGTGGTAGACCTCATCACAGCGACCTCCGGCCACTTGCTACGAGCGTCCACAACCACCATAAACATCTTCCCTTCGAAAGGACCGGTGAAGTCCACATGTACTCGCTGCCACACTTCTGCAGGCCAATCCCAGGGGTGTAGGGTTGCCAGCTGTGGAACATTCTGGACCCTTTGACATGGGGAACATGTTTTGGCTTTCTCCTCAATATTCCCATCGAGACTTCTTGCCATTTCCTTCATCCGAACCATCCCACTGTGGCCTGTATGAAGTTGTTGCAGTATAGGTTCCCTCAGAGGTGGCGGAATGATGACATGGCGTCCCCAAAGAAGACAACCTGCCTGGACGGAGAGCTCATTTCTTTTTGAAACATAAGGTTTCAAACTAGGAGAATCTCCTATCGCTCTCCCTCGAATGACATCGTCCATTACCTCAGACAGGACTGGATCGTTGCGGGTGTACCTTCGCACCTGAACTGCAGTGACAGGTGCTCCCTCCACTTGTCTAAAGTAGAAGATGTCTATCTGACGAGGCTCTGGGGGAGTAACAGGCAAGGGTAGCCTCGAGAGACCGTCTGCGTTGCCGTGCAAGTCTGATTTGCGATATTTGATGTCGTATGTGTGTCCTGACAACAGTAAAGCCCACCTTTGCATCCTGCTTGCAGCGAGAGATGGAATTCCGGTGTGGGGCCCGAAGATTGAAGTCAATGGACGGTGGTCCGTCAGGAGTGTGAACCTTGTCCCAAACAGGTACTGATGAAATTTTCGAATTCCAAAAACGATTCCCAAGGCCTCGCGCGCGATCTGCGCATAGTTACTCTCGGCCTTGTTCAAGGTGCGTGATGCGAAGGCGATAGGTTTCTCTTCACCCGAAAGCATGATGTGGGATATGACTGCTCCCACACCATATGGTGATGCATCACATGCTAGCTGCACGGGTAGCTTTGGGTCGAAGTGTGTCAGGACCTCCGAATTCAGCAATGCTTTCTTTGCTTGGGCAAAAGCTTCGTTGCACAGTTCAGTCCATTTCCATGTTTTGCCTTGACATAGCAACTGATGTAACGGCTTCAGCAATGTTGCTAAGTCTGGAATAAACTTCCCATAGTAGTTAAGTAGCCCCAGAAATGAACGTAACTGGCTCACATTCTGGGGTGCTGGGGCCTCCGCGACCGCCTTGACCTTTGGCGGCGCCTTATGCAGGCCAGTAGCGTCAATCACATGCCCCAGGTACTCAACTGAAGACTGAAAGAATTCACATTTGTCTTTACGAACTCTGAGTCCGTACTCTTTCAGTCGTTGTAGTGTCGCATCCAAGTTCAGAAGATGATCCTCCTCATTTGTCCCAGTGACAAGGATGTCGTCCAGGTAGCACTGGACTCCTGGCAGTCCACTCAAAATCTGATCCATTGCCCTATGGAATAGAGCAGGGGCCGACGTAATTCCAAACGGAAGGCGGCAGTACCTGTTATAGCCCCTTGTGTGTCACAATTGTCAGCAGCTCCTTTGATTTGTCATCGACATGCATTTGTAGATAAGCCTGGCATAAGCGCCCTCCGGCCAGGCCCGTAAAAAGATCATCAATGAGGGGAAGAGGGTACTGTTCCACAGACAGCACCGGGTTAATAGTCACTTTAAAATCCCCGCAGATTCGAATAGATCCATTCTTTTTCAGGACAGGAACAATGGATGTGGCCCATTTGCTCACGCTCACAGGCTCCAGGACTCCATTCTCGACTAAGGCCTCCAAGTTAGCCTCAACTTTTGGCCTAATTGCATAGGGTACAGGTCGGGCTTTGTGAAACTTCGGCTTGCTGTCAGGTTTAATGTCCAGTCTCACGCTGATCTTTTTCATGCTCCCAAGTTCCCCATTGAAGAGTTCTGCATGTTTGTTTAACACTGCAGTCAGACCTGACTCCCCTTTTGACATCATGTGGACTGCAGGCCAGTCCAGCGTGATTTTCTCTTGCCACGCACATCCCAGTAGCGATGGGTAATTTCCCTTTACCACATATGGTGGCAGTTTTGCCGTCTGTCCGTTCAATGTAACTGTCACCTCAATGACACCTCTCATGGCCACGGGTTCGCCGGTATACGTCTTTAGCACAATGTTTGTTGGCTGAAGGGTAAGATGCTTTCGCATTTTGTTGTAGACAGTGTCTGAAACAAGGGACACAGCCGCGCCTGTGTCCACCTCCATCCGCACTGATTGTCCCTCCACCAGTGGTGACACCCAGTAGCCATTTGAACCACCTGCAACCGTCAGTATGTGCACCTCTTCCTCCTCAGAGCTGTCGCTCCCCTCTGTTTTGCTTGTTCCATCATACTGCACTGAATGAACACTCTTTTTCCTCTCTTGACCAAATACAGACATTTTGCTTCCATGCTTCCCAGCTTTGTCTGTTCTTTTTTTACCTCTACAGGTGCGTTCAATGTGACCCTTTCTGCCACAATTTCGGCATTCCCGCTCCATACACCAGCAGTCATTAGCGTGATGGCCCGTTTTCCCACAACGGTAACATGTGCCGTTCCGCACACCTTTAGGCTCAGACGACACCTTGTGAACTCTCCCTGTTGAACTCAACTAGTGAGCCTCCTTTTCCACCATCTCCATGGAGACACTAACTTCAATGGCCTTTTCAAGAGTAAGGTTGTCCTCAGTAAGAAGGCGCTTCTGTGTGGCTGCATTTTGCAGACCACACACAAGTCTGTCTCTAATGGTGTCATTCAGCACCTCCTTGAACTGGCAGTGTTCCGACAACCTTTTTAAAGCAGCAATAAACATCGTCACTGATTCCCCCTCCTCTTGATTCCGTTTGTGAAATCTAAATCTCTCAGCAATAACCAGAGATTTTGGTGAAAAATGTGCACCAAGAATTTCCACTAGTTGCTTATATGTTTTAGTTCCTGGCTTATCTGGCTGCACGAGGCTGCGAAGTAAATTGAAAGTCTTCGGCCCGATTACACTCAAAAAGGTAGGCATGACCTTTTCATTTGCCACCGCATTCGCCAATACAAAATAGTCAAAACGTTCCGTATATGCGCTCCATTGCTCCACATTTTCATCAAAATCACTGATGTTTCCTAATATAGTAGCCATCGCACGTTTCAAATTAAATTTTCTGTTTTCTCACTGCACCCGTAATGTACGCAGATTCATCCGCTCCTCGTTGCCACTTGTTGTGTCGGTACCTTTCTACCTAGACACAATTTAGGACTCGGAACTCAGAGATTCAAACATGAAGTGCTTTATTGGAAGGAAAGGAAGTTCTGGAAAGTTCCGAACAAAGAGAGCTAAAACTTAACAGAGAACACCCAACCATTTATCTCCTGTGACAGCGCCACCACAGGTGGGAGGAGAACACACAATACATAACAACCACATCGCTGGTCATTGATAGTAGCCATGTGACCATCGGGTCTGTTGCCTGCTCCTCCATTGCCACCATGATTTGCTTCTCCTCAGCCGTTCATTGTGACTCACCCTGTTCCCATCTCTACAAGCTCAGTAACTGCATCCTCCTGATGCTTGCTGTGGTGTATGTAACCTGTTCCACCTTAAGAGAACTTAAGCCTGGTCCACCTTAAGAAAGGTACTACTTTCTTTGGCTGCTGTATACGTAATACCGGCGGTGACCACACCGGTATATAAGCACAGTGTAATAATATTGTATTCAGTATAGTCCGACCTCCAACCAGTAAAGACCTGTTGAATTTACTCTTGTGGTCTGTGTAGTAATTCTCACTATAACACACAGACTTAACAGGGGCGACGAGTCCGATTCTTACCCTGCTGCAGTAATTTCCACGGCGACTTCGTCCACAGACAGGACGTCGAAGAGAGGTTTCCACCCTCATCACCTACGGGAAGACACGTCGAGCGGCAGGCATCGAGCAACCGGAGTGCAGAAGACATCCTGACCTCGAAGCCTCCATCAGCGACTGTCAGCTTCTTCTACTACCTCGTGGTGGGTAAGCCGGGCAGCGACGCGACAGAAAGTCAACCGCGTTGGCTGTACAGATGGGGCTGGGAAGACGGAGGAATAAGGGCGGTGAGGTCGATCGCGACCAGAGATAAGGGCCGGGCCGCTTTCGAGCGAGAGGCGCAACGCGGGACATCGATCGCGACCGGAGATAAGGGCCGCATTCGGGCTAAAGGCGCAGCGTCTGGGGAACCTGAAGGCGCGAGAGCCGCGGTGAAGTGGAGACAGCATCGGGGGACGGGTGAAGGCCGCCAAGCGCGGGAAAACCGCCATTTTGTGGGCGGAGGACGACGGCAAGAGCGGGAAGCTGCCATCTTAGATAACATTAAAAATACGATAAATTGCTACGATGCCTAAACATGGGAACATTAATGCCTTCGACAGTGATATAGAAGACTGGGTTATGTATGTGGAACGCATACAAAACTATTGTAAGGCAAATAAAATTCCTGAGACAGATAAAGCACTAACATTACTAAACTTAATGGGTGCGAAGACATACGGGCAATTGAAACACCTGTTATCACCAGATGAACCGGCGGATAAGACGTTCGAACAGATTGTTACTGTCCTAAAAAATCATCTTAGCCCCACGCCGCTGATGCTAGCGGAACGATTTAAATTTTACGATAGAAGACAGCGGCAAAATGAAAGCAATGCTGAATATTTGATGGAATTACGTAAGCTAGCAAAATATTGTCAGTTTGGAACGGGACTGACAGAGGCACTTCGAGATAGATTTGTGTGTGGTTTATTTAAACAGGATACACAAAGGCGACTGCTCGAGGAGAATGAGCTGTCTCTCAAGAAGGCGGTCACTATGGCAGCAGCTCACGAGGCCGCAGCTAGAGGCACGGCAGTAATGCAGCTACGGCCACCGGAACTCGGTACAAACAAATTGGGTTTGAGTTCTGTCAAATGTTATCGTTGTGGAAAGACAACGCACGATCAGAACCAGTGTTGGTTTAAAAACCAAGAATGCAGAACGTGTGGCAGGTTTGGCCACATAGCTAAAGTATGCCGGTCAGGAAAGAAGACCAGCAATAAAAAGTCACCGCAAGGAAAATATGCAAAGGTACACAAGGTGACAAAGAACAGTTTGACTGAACAGAAGTCAGATTCAGACGCTAGCAGTAATGAACTGGATAGCTTAAGAATACACAACGTTGGTAAGGATACAGACCTCCAGACAATTTGGGTCACTCTTAAGATAGCAGGAGTCCAAGTAAAAATGGAATTGGACACTGGATCGGCATTGACGGTCATGAATAAGAAAGATTACAGAAGGTTATTCCAACATATTCCCTTACAGGATACGGAGATTATATTGAAAACGTACACGGGGCAAAGAGTGTACCCCATCGGAAAAATAGAGGTAGAAGTGGTCCACAAGGGCGAAGGAAGCCAAGTAATGGACTTATATGTGCTAGCTGAAGGAGGTCCACCACTACTAGGATGGGAGTGGATTAGGAAAATGAATATGGACTGGCACTCCTTGAAAGCACTAACGGTAGATTCCGGGGAAACAGCTGTCAAACCTAAACGATTGTCCAGAATATTGGATGAGGCTAAAGAGGTGTTCCAGCCGGGACTGGGAACACTGAGAGGAAATACGGCAAACATCAAGATTGATGAACATGCACAACCAAAATTTTTTAAAGCCGGACCGGTACCCTATGCAATACGACCTGCGGTTGAAGCGGAGCTGGAAGCACTAGAACATTCAGGGGTACTGTCTAAAGTAGATTGGAGTGAGTGGGCTACGCCCATTGTTCCCGTTATGAAACGTCCTGCGAACAATAAGCCAGGAGATCCAGGGAAGGTTCGCATCTGTGGAGATTTCAAGATCACCGTTAATCCGGTGCTTCACACGGTGCAGTATCCGCTTCCACGGATTGAGGATATTTTCGCTTCACTGTCTGGCGGGAAACACTTCACCAAGATAGACCTGGCGCAGGCGTACTTGCAGATGGAGGTTGAAGAAGAGTCACACCAATACCTCACGATCAACACGCATCGAGGGTTGTACCGGTACAATAGGCTGGTTTTTGGTGTGGCATCGGCTCCAGCAATTTGGCAGAGGGCCATGGAGCAGGTATTACAGGGAATTCCAGGCACACAATGTTACCTGGACGACATTCTGATCACAGGTGATGGTGATGAACAGCATCTCGCTAACTTGGAACTGGTGCTCAACAGACTGAAAGAGTATGGACTTAGGGTAAATCGGCAGAAATGTGAGTTCTTCCAGAAGCGGATCTCGTACTGTGGTCATGTCATTGACCGGGAGGGGCTTCATAAGTCTCCTGACAAGATAGCGGCAGTTGTAAAGGCTCCCGCTCCGGGGAATGTCTCTCAGTTGAGGTTGTTTCTAGGTTTAATTAACTACTACCATAAATTTCTGCCAAATCTATCCACGGTGCTGCATCCGTTGAACGCTCTTTTACAGAAAGGGGTACCATGGGACTGGGGCGAAAACTGTAAGAAGGCATTTCGCAAAAGCAAAGAATTGATCACCTCAGAGGAAGTGTTGGCTCACTTCAACCCGACACTGCCTATTCGGTTGGCTTGTGATGCTTCTCCATATGGTATTGGGGCAGTACTCTCACATAAATTGCCAATTGGCACGGAAAGGCCAGTCGCGTTTGCATCCAGATCATTGACCTCCGCTGAGCGCAACTATGCGCAGATCGATAGGGAGGCCCTTAGCCTTGTATGGGGAGTGAAGAAGTTTAATCATTACCTACAGGGCCAAAAATTCACACTTCTGACGGACCATCAACCGTTGGTGTCCATTTTTAACCCTAAGAAGGGTGTTTCGGTGATGACAGCACAGCGTCTCCAGAGATGGTCTCTTTTCTTAGGGGCACATCAATATCAGATAGAATTCAAAGGTACGAAACAGCATGGCAATGCTGATGGCCTGTCGCGCCTGCCGCTACCTGAAGATGAAGACACGACGGAAGTTGACCCTGTTGAGTTATTTCATTCGACCATTATCGAGTGTTTACCTGTCACCAACGCAAGTATTGAAAGAGAAACCAGGAACGACCCGACACTGTCCAGAGTCTACGAGGTGACAGTGAAAGGATGGCCAACACAGGGTGATCCTCTGTTACCGGCATTCTCGGCAAGGCGAGACCAGCTGTCCGTCTGCCATGGTACTTTGATGTACGGGACAAGAGTGATTATTCCTCCCAAGTTAAGGGAAAGAGTTTTAAAAGAACTACATGAAGGTCATCTGGGGGGAGTTAAAATGAAAAGTCTTGCTAGGGCTTACGTATGGTGGCCGGGTATTGACCAACAGATTGAGGAGTTAATGAAAAGCTGCGCTGGGTGTCAAAAAGTGCAAAATGCACCTCCGATAGCACCGCTACACCCATGGGAATGGCCTTCAGCCCCATGGCAACGCGTACACATTGACTTTGCTGGTCCATTCATGGACTCCATGTTCCTAATCGCGGTGGACGCACATTCCAAATGGCCAGAAGTCATCAAGATGAATACCACTACTTCAGAAAAGACAATTGCGGTGTTAAGAACAATATTCGCAAGGAACGGATTGCCAGAACAGATCTGTTCGGACAACGGACCACAGTTTGTATCGGAAGAATTCCAACAATTCTTAAAGAAGAATGGAGTTAAACATTATACCTCTGCCCCATATCATCCGGCGACAAACGGGTTGGCTGAAAGATTTGTCCAGACATTCAAAAAGGCTATTAAGGCCATGAATGATGATCAGATTCCGCTGCAACACAAGGTCGATAAGTTCCTGATGTCATATAGAAACGCCGATCATGCCGTGACTAACCAAAGTCCTGCTATGATGTTTTATAACAGGAGGTTGCGGTCCAAGTTGGACTTGTTAAAACCAAATGTGCGGAGGGAAGTGGAAAACAAACAGTTTCGGCATATTAACAGCAAGACCACTCGAACTTTCGACGTAGGACAACCAGCGATGGCAAAGGGTTATGGAAACGACAAATGGCAGTCCGGAACAATCCGGGCCAGACAAGGACCTCTGATGTACACCGTAGATATTGGTCATAATGTGATAAGGCGTCATGCGGATCAACTGGTAGAGTCGAGAGCAAGGGTCGAACCCATGGTTGTGACAGAGACAGCTGTGGAAGACGTTCATGAACCTGAAGCATCTACCTCGGCCGAGAATGTATTTGATGATGATGACACCCAATACATTGGCAACCAACTAGAGGAGGCACCTCAACAACAAGAATCAGAGACCACTGAAAGGCGTTATCCAAGCCGAATCAGAAAGCCTCCTGAGAGACTGAACCTTTGAACTGTTATACCTGAAGTTATATATGTATATATTTTATGTTTATTTGGGGATATGACTGTTAAGCTAAAAAGGGAGGATTGTGGTGTATGTAACCTGTTCCACCTTAAGAGAACTTAAGCCTGGTCCACCTTAAGAAAGGTACTACTTTCTTTGGCTGCTGTATACGTAATGCCGGTGGTGACCACACCGGTATATAAGCACAGTGTAATAATATTGTATTCAGTTCAGCCCTGACCTTCGACTAGTAAAGACCTGTTAAAGTTATTCTTGTGGTCTGTGTAGTAATTCTCACTATAACACACAGACTTAACACTTGCAAATATTGGTGAGAGGGACACAGGGTGCTATGAGGTGCTGTCTTGTACTGGACTACTGGCAGTGCTACCAGGCTGCTATTCCAAGGCCCACGTTGGCAAAAAAGGAACAAATATTAGAATGCTGGTTACTCAACAAAATTTCAAACTGAGCTTGTCTGTCAATACACTGTATGTGATGTTTGTGTGAGGATCAGAACCAGACTTAAGAGCTGTATTGGGGGAGGCCTGCAGCTCCACTTTCCCCCACTCCTTCCATGCCTAAGATGATGTTCCGATGGAACCCTAGGGTTTATAATTTCTGATCCATTCTCCAGTTTGGGTCTGTTCTCTTCTATTCTGTGGCATTTTATCATGCAGGCAGAGGAGTAGCTTTGGCGCGTTACAAGTTGAAGGAGCACATACATCGTGGTAGACATGTGTCCAACTGCAGGCTATCCTGAGTGTCAGTAAGTGATCATGCATAGGTTGCATTACAGTGATTTTATATCTGAAGACTCTTGGGGGGCGACATTCGGTTACACCCTGTTTGGGGCAGTAACCAAATTATCGCCAGAGATTTAGCGCCGGACGCAGAAGTACCACCCCAGCCGCTAAATTCGGCTTACCGCCCCGGCACTATCTTGGGTGCTCCACTTCCTCTCGGGGCAGTGTCGGGGGCGCTAAACGCGGTAGTGCCAGAGCGCTATGCGGCTGCTCCACGTAGTGCTGACGCGTTTCAGTTGCCCCTCCCCTTCCGTTAAAGGGGAGGGACGCTGCGAGCTCTGCAGAGCCTCCGATGGCCCACACTAGCCCACCAGGGCGGCGTGGTGATGTGACTGCAGCTGGCACCGAGATGCGATGGCTGCCACGGACCACGCCAAGGGCCGCCACGGAGCACCGACCTGGAGGTCGGCCCAAAAAAATAAAATGGCGGTGCGGGTCGCAGCCGCACCTCCCTTTAATTAGCGCCCCGCGAGCCGAGGTCGGCCCGGCTCGCGACCCACAGCCAACGTTCCGCAGCGGGGCGCTAAGTGGTCGCGCCGCACAGTGATGACGTCATCGCTGGCAACGCAGCGGCCTGGGGTGCTACCAGTGGGGGTGCAGCGCTATCGGGTAGCACCTCAGTGGCACCCGCCGAATTTCTCAGGAGCGCCCCCGCCCGGGCGATAAGCCCTTTCCACCCTGTTTGCGCCCCCGGAGGCACTAACGGCAGACACAAAGGAGCCGAATTTCATGGCCTTGAACTTTTCTTACCACAATTGGGTTTCCTGTTTGTGCAGTACCCATCACCTTCCATTATGCAGCATATATTGGCCTTGGAAAGGGTGCAGCGCAGATTCACCAGAATTATACCAGGGCTTAGAGTGTTAAATTATGAGGACAGGTTGCATAAACTTGGCTTGTATTTCCTTGAATATAGAAGATTGAGGAGTGATCTAATCGAGGTGTTTAAAATGTTAAAGGATTCAGAGAAACTATTTCCTCTAATGGGGGAATCAAGAACAAGAAGACATAAGCTTAAAATTATAGCTAGGTCATTTAGGATAAAAATCAGGAAGCACTATTTCATACAAAGGGGAGTAGAAATCTGGAATTCTCTCCCCGAAAAGATGCTGGGCCAATTGGAGCTTTCAAGACTGAGACTGATAGATATTTCTTAAGTAAGGTATCAAGGAATATGGAATCAAGGCAGGTAAATACAGTTGAGTTACAGATCAGCCACGATCTCATTGAGGCTCGATCAGCTGAACGACCTACTCCTGTTCCCATGTTACTGTGATCATTATGAAAATTACAAACAAGATTACAAAACAGATTGATTTCATTTAATAGTATACAAACAACAAATCAAAGCACATCACATTATTGATGATGAAATAACTCCCCTTAAAAGGCAATAGTAAATCTTCTCTCAAACAAAGTCCTTCACAATATCTAGTCTCTCTCAAGCCAGGTCATTTACAGAAATTGGTTTCTTCCAGGCCAAGTTCCCCGCAGTAGGCAATCACTCTGAGGCCAGGTCCCCTGCACTAGTTAATCACACCTAGGACAAGTCCCCTCAGTAGGTGATCACTCCCTGGCCAGACCCAACACACGAGGTAATCACTCACGTGCTAGGCCCCATCATCTGGTTGTGGTGTTTGATGGTCAATCATCACAGCCCCAGGACATCGCTGCAGGAGTTCCTCAGGGCAGTGTCCTAGGCCCAACCATCTTCAGCTGCTTCATCAATGACCTTCCCTCCAACATAAGGTCAGAAATTGGGATGTTTGCTGATGACTGCACAGTGTTCAGCGCCATTCACAACTCCTCAGTTAATGAAGCAGTCCATGCCCACATGCAACAAGACCTGGATGACGTTCAGGCTTGGGCCGATAAGTGGCAGGTAACATTTGCGCCACAGAAGTGCCAAGCAATGACTATCTCCAACAAGCGAAAGTCTAACCACCACCCCTTGACATTCAATGGCATTACCATCGCCGAATCCCCCACTATCAACATCCTGGGGGGTCACCATTAACCAGAAACTTAACTGGACCAGCCACATAAATACTGTGGCAACAAGAGCAGGTCAGAGGCTAGGTATTCTGTGGCAAGTGTCTCACCTCCTGACTGCCCAAAGCCTTTCCACCATCTACAAGGCATAAGTAAGGAGTGTGATGGAATACTCTCCACTTGCCTGGATGAGTGCAGCTCCAACAACACTCAAGAAGCTCGACACCATCCAGGACAAAGCAGCCCACTTGATTGGCACCCCATCCACCACCTTAAATATTCACTCCCTCCACCACCGGCGTACCGTGGCTGGTGTGTACCATCTACAAGATGCACTGCAGCAACTCGCCAAGGCTTCTTCGGCAGCACCTCCCAAACCCGCGACCTCTTCCACCTAGAATGACAAGGGCAGCAGGTGCATGGGAACACCACCACCTGCAAGTTCCCCTCCAAGTCACACACCATCCTGACTTAGAAGTATATCGCCATTCCTTCATCGTCACTGGGTCAAAACCCTGGAACTCCCTACCTAACAGCACTGTGGGCGTACCTTCACCACACAGACTGCAGCGGTTCAAGGCGGCAGCTCACCACCACCTTCTCAAGGGCAATTAGGGATGGGCAATAAATGCTGGCCTTGCCAGCAACGCCAACATCCCATAAACTAATAAAAAAAAAACTGGGTAATCACTCCCAGGCAAAGTGCCTTATTGCAACTGGTCTCTTCCATATTTGGATTCCTACAGATGCAACTCTCCCATTGGCAAGCTCCCTTGAGAAGTACATCCCTCACAACAGCAGCAGTCTCTCTCTCTTTATAACTCTTGCCAAATATGTTGTGGTTAACCTTCAACGGCACCTGTAGTTCAATAATGCAGTTAGCCTGCAGACAAAGCTTAAGACTTTCATTACTAACACGGCCGTGTGGCACTGAAATTTGGCTCTAGGTACAGCCCAGCTACAATAGCTCACTCTTCAGTGTGCGATATTAATGCCGTCTACTATCCAGAAACAACACATCACAGATACATCGCCCGGTAACAGGCCAATGGTGATCCATCATCTGCAACACTGAACAACCAATTGTTCTGCTACTTTGCATCAAGTGCTCGCTGGGCTGATTTATTCGACTAGACCAACATCATGCAGAACAGGAGTACCTGCACCATCTTGTTTCTGAGTCCACTATGAAAGCAGCGTCCCTGTGACTGGATGTTTGAGAGGCTGATATTGCAGCTCTTCCATGTTGCCGGGCTTACATTAATTGGAAAGACATTGCACAATGTTTTGTTTCAACTCAACCCACCCCAGGTCTACGCATGAGAACAAAAAAATTAAAAGGCACAACTGAAACAGTCAAAAGAATTGAGGCATGGCTCAGTGGCTGCATCCCTGCAGAAGGTCGTGGGTTCGATCCTCACTCCAGGCAGCCCTGGCGAGCAGGAGATCACAACTCTGGTCTCTGAATACTGGGTTGATATCTCATGGGGTACTCGTGTCCAATGACGCCCACCCCACCCCCCCCCCCGCCCACCAACCTATCTCATTTAGGTGGTTCTCCTGATAGGGAGTCGTGAGTCAGGCTAACGACCTAGCCACGTTAGATAGGTGTCCGTTATGGAAACGATGCACAGCGCACAATCTGCTGGATGGAAGGCGGTGGAAGAAATGTGTTGCCTCATCTAGGCATGGAGGAGAAGAAGAGATATTAATAATAAATGGATGCACAATTGTGTTGTGTATGTACCTTTAAGAGAATAACTGGTCTCAGACTGCAGTACCGGCAGTGACCACCCCTGTGTAAAAGGCGCTAGTAAGCCTCTGTAGTTTCAGTTTCCCGATTGACTCCTTTCAGTAAAGACTTGTTTTGTTCAACTCCTGCTGTCCGTGTCTCAATCATACACGGACATAATACTGGCGATGAGCAGATACGAACTTACTTACAGTCTGCACCACCTCCTGGGATCCATTCCTGCAGCGAAGTGAGCAGAGGTCGAGGCCAGAAGGAAGAAAGAAGCAGTAGAAACGGGCGTCGACCATGGGCATCCGCCCCTGTGTTAGCGGAGTTGAAGATTGCTGGAGAAGCTGTCGAAAGCGGGGCCTGGTTCCTGTCGACGGTGCTTCAGCTAATCGGGCTGGTGGCAGGTAGTACACTGATCCTTCCTGGGCTGCGGCGGTCGCGAACTCGAGCGGGTTGCTTGCAACGGGGCCGAGCAGCGTTGTCGGGAAGAGGAGAGAGAGGGGGTGGAACACACAGGGCGCGGCCGGTGCTACGAAGCCGGGCTGCGTACAGACCCGAGAATAGGGAGGCAAGAGTCCCACAGGGTTGTTCCACGATGGGAAAATAATAAAAAAAGAAATATTAAACGCGCAGGAAACCGCGAGGAGCTGCAGGTTGCAACGGAAACTGCGGAAAGCAGCGCTAGCAACAGCGGGGAAGAAGGCAAAGCGCGGGAGGCACCATTTTGTTAAATCGGGGAAGAAGGCAAAGTGCGGGAGGCGCCATTTTAGATTTTCAAGATGCCGAAGACTGGCTGTATCACTGCCTTTGATAATACAATAGAGGACTGGACCATGTATGTGGAAAGAGTCGAGGTATATTGTGAGGCAAACGAAATAGCCGATGAGAAAAAGGCATCGGTATTGCTAAACTTAATGGGCGCTAGAACGTACGGCCAATTGCGGGACCTGATTACTCCAGCCAAACCGAAGGCGAAGAGTTTTAACGAAATTGTTGCTGTCCTACAGGAACACCTAAACCCTGCACCGCTGTTGATAGCCGAAAGATTTAAATTCCACAGGAGAACTCAGCATAAAGATGAGAGCAATGCTGAGTACCTTACAGAACTACGCAAGCTATCAAAGCACTGCCAGTTCGGAGCAGGACTGGCAGATACACTACGGGACAAATTTGTCTGTGGACTCCTGAGTGAAGGAACACAGAAGAAGTTACTCTCAGAGAAAGAGCTGACGCTAGATAAGGCTTTCAGCGTGGCAGTATCGTACGAAGCAGCAGCCAGGGGAGCTGCGGAAATTCAACAAAAGCCACAGGAATACAGCACCCACGAAATGACACGGGGATTTGCAAAATGTTATCGCTGCGGCAGAAAAACCCATGACCAGAAGGACTGCTGGTCCAAGGACAAAACATGCAGGCAATGCGGAAAGATGGGACACATTGCACGAGTTTGCAGGTCCGGGAATAAGACTAACGACAACAAAAAGGCTACTAAGGAACCGTACAAGAAAGTACAAAAGATGACGGACAGTAGTTCCGAAGACCAGATGAGCGATAGTGAATCCGGGAACAGGAGACTAAGCTGTCTCAAACTTCACAATGTAATCGCAAAAGAGGATCACCGAACCATTTGGGTCACCCTCACGATAGCAGGGTCCCAAGTTAAAATGGAATTGGATACAGGATCAGCGCTAACCGTTATGAATCGATGAGACTACGAGCGGCTATTCTCACACATACCCTTGAGAGAGACATCCATCATCTTGGTGATGTATACGGGGCAATAAAGTATACCCCAGAGGAAAAATAAGGGTGCCTGTCGAATACAACGGCAAGAAAATACGGAAATTGTATCTCTACATACTGCAAAATGGTGGACCACCGTTATTGGGACATGAATGGATCAGGAAGATAAGCTTAGATTGGCACTCCATTCATGCAATGACGGTGGACGGTAAAAAAGATGAAGATGTCACTCCTGGACGATTGTCAACAATCTTAGCTAACGCCAAAGAGGTATTTCAACAAGAACTGGGCACTCTTAAAGGCGTAACCGCCTCGATAAAAATAGAAGAGAATGCAATTCCCAAGTTTTTCAAAGCAAGACCGGTACCATATGCAATTCGCGCAGCCGTCGAGGCAGAGCTGGAGAATCTGGAGAAGGCAGGCGTGTTGTCTAAGGTTGACTGGAGCGAGTGGGCGACACCCATCGTTCCTGTCATGAAGAAAACGTTAAGCAATAAGTCTGAGGAGCCAAGGAAGGTTCGCATCTGTGGGAATTTCAAGGTGACGGTGAACCCAGTCCTTCACACAGTACAATATCCTCTTCCAAGGATAGAAGACATCTTCGCCTCACTGTCTGGAGGGAAGCATTTTACAAAAATTGACCTAGCACAAGCATATTTGCAGATGGAGGTTGAAGAATCCTCTAGGAAGTACCTCACGATAAACACTCACAAAGGTCTTTACCAGTATCATCGATTGGTATTCGGAGTAGCATCAGCTCCGGCGATATGGCAAAGAGCGATGGAACAAGTCCTGCAAGGGATTCCGGGGACTCAGTGTTACTTGGACGACATCCTTGTGACAGGTGAAGATGACAGTGAACACCTTAACAACCTAGAACAGGTGCTCACTAGACTACGGGAACATGGGCTACGAGCCAACCGCCCCAAGTGCGAGTTTTTTAAGAAACAGATATCGTATTGTGGCCACGTGATTGATGAAGAGGGGTTACATAAGACCCCTGACAAAATTGAAGCGGTTGTTAAGGCCCCAGCGCCTGAAAATGTGTCGCAACTGAGGTCATTCCTCGGATTGGTGAATTACTACCATAAGTTTTTGCCGAATTTGTCGACAATCCTGCACCCACTGAACGCCCTGCTACGAACGGGAGTAGCATGAAAATGGAGCAATGACTGTAAGCGGGCCTTTCAGAAGAGTAAGGCCTGATCACTTCAAGAGAAGTATTGGCTCACTACAACCCAGCACTGCCAATCAGACTGGCGTGTGATGCGTCTCCCTACGGCATTGGGGCGGTACTGTCACATAAATTCCTTGATGGTTTAGAGAGGCCGATAGCTTTTGCGTCACGCTCGTTAACTTCTGCCGAGCGTAACTACGCCCAGATTGACAGAGAAGCCCTCAGCCTAGTGTGGGGGGTGAAGAAGTTCAATCACTACCTGCACGGTCAAAAATTTACTCTACTAACCGATCATCAACCTCTTGTCTCCATTTTCAACCCCCAGAAGGGCGTACCGATAATGACAGCGCAACGGCTGCAGAGGTGGTCCCTTTTCCTCAGGGCACACCAATATGACATCGAGTACAAAGGAACTAAACAGCATGGCAATGCTGATGGATTGTCACGTCTACCGTTGCCGACGGTGGAAGAAGAAGACCTTGCAGTGGATCCAATGGAGTTATTGCACTCGACCATAGTCGAATGTCTCCCTGTGACGAATGCAAACATAAAAAAGGAAACACGGAATGACCCGACACTATCGCGGGTCTATGATTTAACGGTGAAGGGATGGCCAGCACATGGCGAACCACTGCTGCCAGCATTCTCGCCGAGACGAGAACAGCTGTCAGTGTGCAGAGGAACCTTGATGTGTGGATCCAGAGTAGTAATTCTACCTAAGTTGACGGATAGAGTGCTCAATGAGCTTCATGAGGGTCATCTGGGTGGGGTAAAAATGAAGAACTTAGCCAGAGCGTTTGTGTGGTGGCCGGGAATCGATACAGAAATCGAAGAGATGACCAAGAGCTGTGCAGGATGCCAGAAGGTCCAAAACGCCCCACCACATGCTCCTCTGCATCCATGGGAGTGGCCCTCATCTCCATGGCAAAGGGTGCACATTGATTTTGCTGGTCCCTTCATGGACTCGATGTTTTTAATTGCGGTGGATGCACATTCAAAGTGGCCAGAGGTAATAAAAATGTCCTCAACCACCACGGAAAAAACTATCACAGTTTTACGAACCATATTCGCCAGGAATGGGCTGCCTGAACAGATTTGCTCTGACAGTGGACCACAGTTTGTGCCTGAAGAGTTCCAGAGGTTCTTAAAGAACAATGGTGTTAAGCATTACACATCTGCCCCATATCATCCAGCCACTAATGGATTGGCCGAGAGGTTTGTCCAAACATTCAAGAAGGCTATCAAGGCAATGTGTAATGGAGACATACCCCTACAACACAAGGTGGACAACTTCTTGGTTACCAACCAAACTCCAGCCATGATGTTCTTCAATCGAAGACTACGATGCCGCTTGGATTTGGTTAAGTCAAACGTCCAAAGAGATGTGGAGAACAGGCAGTTTCAGAATATGAATGAAAGGCCGACCAGGAGTTTTAAGGTCAACCAGTTTTGGCCCGGGACTACCGCACTGAGAAATGGCAGCCATGAACGATTTGTACACGGCAAGGACCTCTCATGTATACCGTGGACGTTGGAGAGAGCATTGTAAGATGCCATGCTGACCAGATTCTAGAGTCACTGGAAAACGTCAACTCCACACCACGATCTGATACACCTGGTAATGAAATCGACGTACCAATTGCAGCTACCGCAGAATCGGTGATATTGGAAGATGAACCAAACAACGACATTGACCCTGACTCAACCTTGCCAGAGGAACCTGATACCCCAAAGAGGCGTTATCCAGACAGAATCAGGAAGCCTCCTCAAAGACTGAACTTATAATTGCTTAAACTTAACCAATGTATCTAGCAACCGTAATTGTGATTGTAATTAGTTATCATTTAGTTGTTAAATGAATGTTATGTACTGTTTATCTAAAAGGGGAGGAATTATTGTGTATGTACCTTTAAGAGAATAACTGGTCTCAGACTGCAGTACTGGCAGTGACCACCCCTGTATAAAAGGCGCTAGTAAGCCTCTGTAGTTTCAGTTTTCCCGATTGACTCCTTTCAGTAAAGACTTGTTTTGTTCAACTCCTGCTGTCCGTGTCTCAATCATACACGGACATAATAAATTGGGAATCGCGGCCAGAGGTGTCACACTGGGAACTTTATAATCGGCTGTAGGTGAGCTTGTCTGAGGATGGAGTTCAGGCACCTTGTTAGTGAAGAGTAGAAGGAGCTTCACTTGACATCTGGCCACGTATCTCTGACTTGAGGGAACTCGATCACAACACTGGGTGCTAAAAATGAACTAAGAACCCAAGCCAGTTTCTGAGCACTGATATCCCTTCAGCTCGATGAACCCACACAATTAATACAGCCACACTCCCCAAAAATATAGTAGGAAATCAATTTTTCCCAAAAATACTTCCAAATTTCTCTTTCTCACAAAAATAAACACATGCGATAAATTGTTATTCACTTTTTTATTCATTCTCAGGATGTGGGCATCACTGCAAGGCCAGCATTTATTGCCCACCCCTAGATGCCCTTGAGAAGGTGGTGGTGAATTGCCTTCTTGAACCGCTGCAGTCCATGTAGTGATGGTACTCCCACAGTGCTGTTAGGTAGGGAGTTCCAGGATTTTGACCCAGCGACGATGAAGGAACAGCGATATACTTCCAAGTCATGATTGTGTGTGGCTTGGAGGGCAACTTGGAGGTGGTAGTGTTCCCATGCGCCTGCTGCCCAGTCGTTCTAGGTGGTAGAGGTCACGAGTTTGGGAGGTGCTGCCGAAGAAGCCTTGGCGAGTTGCTGCAGTGCATCTTGTACACACTGCAGCCACGGTACACCGGTGGTGGAGGGAGTGAATGTTTAAGGCGGTGAATGGGGTGCCAATCAAGTGGACATTGATTTAATAGGAGCAACAAAACTGTCAAATGCTCCTCCACAAACGTTGGGAAGGCTGGACAGTGTTCTTTCCAGCAGCTGCACGAATTGATGGAAGAGGCAAGACAAAGCAAATCCTGCAGAGGGCCTCATCGGACCTGTCTGTAGCGAACTAGTGCTGTCAGGGCACACAATGAATTGTCTGAGTACGACCATTTCATGATTTGCAAATCAAGCTTTAAACCAAAATAGAAAATTGAGATGCAATTGAAGAACTTCCATGAAATAAACTAATAGGAATTTTCCATAGGATGGATCGACTTAGACATTGAACTGATTAGCTATTTCTTGGTGTATGTAGAACTATAAAAGATATTTGCTATCGATCTGTCTGAAACAGCATTCTAAACATATAAGATGGAGGCAAAAATAATTTAGAAGCGGAGGGTTGTAAGAATTTATCGATTCAGTACGGATCAGTCAGCTGTGAGAATGTAGATGATCCGGGACACTCGGTGCTGGATGGTGACAGCTCCACGAATGCTCAGTCATCCATGATTCCTGATATCAGGCCAGGCAACAAGCTATTTTTACATTTGATCCTGGCCTTAAAGCATAACACCATATATTTAATATAGAAAAAGAAAATGCTGGTATCACTCAGCATCTGTGGAGAGAGAAACGTAGAGTTAAAAAACCAGACATAAGGACTTCATTTTAAAAGGTAAGTGGTCAATTAATTAAAATTAGAACATTTTTTCCACAGGTTTATTATTTTAAAATACTTTACAGTAAGGTAAGTGTATTTTTAGCCCCGATTTTTTATAAAATTATTTTTTTCAAAAATTTAAATTATTGTTTAAAATAGTTATTTAATGTTATTTATAGTTGATTTAAATAATCTGATTTTTTTTCAAATTTATTTTAAGGTTAAGTACTGTTTTGGGCGCCCGGAGTTTTCATGAGTTTGACAGACAGAATGAATGGACTTTTCCCTCCACCGATTGGTTGCCCAGTGCTCACATGATCCCAGCCGACACATCGCACTAACTACGCCGCTGGATCACGCAAGTACAGCGCGCCGGGAGCTGGACCGGGCCACAGAGAGGAAATGCAAGCAGGCCCAGGCTTCAACTGCTAGGTAAGTGTAGGTCAGGGGCTTGCACCCGCGGGAAGCCCCCGACACGAATTTCTGGGCCAATGTTTCAGAACCTATGGGGGACATTTTAACCCCCCAGGGTGGTGGGGGTGGGGGCAACTCAACCCCAACCTGCCCACTTCTGGGTTTAACGGAGGCGGATCCGGGGGCGGGCGAGTAATCTGTTCACAGGTGGCGGGTCGGTCCTTAAAATATTTTAAGGAGGCTATGTGTCTCCATTTTAACATTGCTTTTATTTTTAACAACTGCAGGTTGGGTTTGTCAGGCCTCGGGAAACCCAGCAGCTGAAGGGAGACGTGAAGTGCCGGATGCAACAGGCAAGTGCCTTTATAGTGAAGAAATTGTGACTACTGCCAGGGTAATGGGCATTCATCTGCATGATGGGATGCCTGTGGTCGCACACCAGCTGCACATTGAGGGAGTGGAATCCCTTTCGATTCAGGAAAATGGCTCAGTTTACATGAGGCCCACGTAAGGCAATGTGCGTGCAGTCCATGGGGAAGCCTGCAATCCATGCAAAATCTCGTGCTCGCTCCGCCTGCTTGTCTCTGGCAAGAGAGAATGAGATGAAGCTGTCTCTCTCTGTGTATAGAGAGCCTCAGTGACGTCCCTTATGCAGCAGTGTACTGCAAACTGTGAGATGTTGCTTATATCTCCAGCAGCAGCCTGGAATGAGACAGACGCATAAAAGTTAAAAGCTACAGCCACCTTGACAGCCACTGGCAATGCTGTCCTTGCTCTGCTTTGAGGTTGCAGTTGTGGCTGCAGCAGTTGATAGATGTCAGTCACAGCCTCTTTTGTGAAATGAAGACATCTCAAGCATTGGTCCTCACTGAAGTTGAGGTAAGAGAATTGGACCCTAAAGAACCTCTGAGGATAAGGCCTACTTCTGAGAGCCCTTCCCCCCTCCTTCTCCTCCCTCTTCTAGCAGCTTGTCCTGCTCTGCGTGGCCTCTCTTCATTCTCCCAGTCATGCTCAATTTCCAGAGGAAGGCCTACCAGGCCTCCCAAGTCTGGAAGCAACTTGTTTCAGCACAAGCTTTCAATTGAACAATAAAGTATTTCAGCACCAGCCAGACCCCTCCCTGTAGACCATTGAAACATTAGGCAAGTATTGGAAAGTTCCAAACTCGCACAAAATTGCACCAGCAGCCAGAAGAAATAATCCAGCAACTAACCTGTAAGTAGTTCATGATTCCTTTAAGTAGCACTTGTGGGGGCGGGGGGGGGGGGGGCGGTGGTGGGGGGTCCTTCATGCTCTTTAACGTTATGTTCAGCTGTGCAGAGTTAAGACTGGGCATAGCCTGGAGTGTGGTGTTTGAATATGGGAGCGCTGGTGTCAAAGCAGCATTTCACACTGCTTGATGGCATAATCTGCCTGCTCTGCATGCTGCTGGTGGTTGTTAGGTGCATGCCCGCAAAACCCTTTACCAAAATAGCATCCGCCGCACTTTCCGTCGGATCTCAGACGCCATTTTTGAGTGTTAGGAGGCCACGTAGCACCTAAAAGCGGAAGCTACAGAGCCCAATTTCTCCCACATTATCTGGTATCAAGTATTTCATTGCTGTTTGTGGAACCTTGCTGTGTGCAGATTGACTTGCGTGTTTCCTGTATTACAACAGTGACTGTACTTCAAAAACATTTCATTGATTTCAAGTGCTTTGTGATGTTCTGAGGTAGTCAAATTTGCAGTATAAATGCATGTTCTTTTTTTTTTCTTTCATAACAGGATTTTTGGACACAAGATTGATGTTGTTTTGCCTTTTCTTTTAAGATCCATGACATCATATCCTTTATCTGCCTCACAGCTGATGTTCCTCCTTTTTCCCATTTAATTGTCCCCCTCTCATTCAGCCCTCTGCTGTTCATTCAGTTGCAAAGAAGGCGGTCAGCAATCTACCCCCAAATCTATGTCAATCTCACAATGTAGTCAGAGGTTAGACAGAGGTGACACACCTTCCAGTTCTCCCTCCTTTTATGGACGATTCACTCCTGTTTTGTGCCTTCTGTCGGAGGAGAGATGGATTACAAACTCACGGGAATGCGGATTTTGACTTTGGATGAGAGCGTGAAATGGACGATATCGATTCAGCCGCCCAAATACATTTCTCCTGATTTTCATTTCCACTGAAGTCAATTGAAGTCAAAATCGGGAGACATGTATAATGAACAGCTGATCCAATAGCGTCGGTTTTACATGATTGGCCAAAGTCAAAATTACTGTATGGATGACTAGCAAAGAATCTTGAATTTTACACTTTAGGGCAATATCGTCTGACTGCATTATTGCTGATTCAACTATTACTAAGTTCCTGCCAAGAAGAACATTTATTTTTGCAGTCATTCCTTAAAGAAAAACCAAGCATGTTTCCAAAATAATCTACTATATGGTTGGTTTTAATGCAAAACAGTAAATGATGCTCTGATAAAGTGTTGAATTACCCAGATATTGACTGGGAACAGTAGAGAAATAATTAATGAGGAATGCATATTTATAGAAATGGTTCAGTGTTTCTTCCTTACTCTTGAACCTAATCATTCTCCTGTTTACCCAAAAGAGACACACCAGTAATAAATATGCGAGATTCAGGCATGCATTGCATAGTATTTTCTGATTAATTAAATGAATGGTTGGAAAATCACGGACAACTAAACTTCCAATGTGCACTACCCACAGTTGAGGCTCCACACTGACAGCACAAAGCTGGAAAATTGTCCCTGATAAAGGACTGGTGAGAAGGTGTGTAGTTGATGCAAAAAGGGATGTGGCTGGTTTGGTCTGATGGTCTTTTCCTGTCCCTGATACTTCTGCTGCTCTTCTTGTCTGGAACTCTCTAGAAAAACAGTTTGGTTGAATTGTCAATGTTGCTACCAATATGTGCCCATGACACCATTTTGAAGAAGAGCAGGGGAATTCTACCAGTGTCCTGGCCAATATTTATCCCTCAACCAACATCACTCAAACAGATTATCTGGTCATTATCACATTGCTGTTTGTGGGACCTTGCTGTGTGCAAATTGTCTGGCTCGTTTCCTAAATTACAACAGTGACTACACTACAAAAGTACTTCATTGGCTGTAAAGCGCTTTGGAACATCCTAAATTTGTGAAAGGTGCTAAAGACTTTCTTCTCCAAAGTCCTTGAATGTTTTGTCAACTCCTAAATCCGTGCCCATCATTCCTGCAACTCCATGTTTGAATCCCTCCAATCAGGTTTCCGCCCCTGCCACAAGACTGAAATGGCCCTTATCAAAGTAACAAATAACATCCTATGTGACTGTGACCATGGTAATCTATCCCTCCTCATCCTTCTTGACCGGTCTGATGCCTTTGACACAGTTGACCTCCTCCAACACCTCGCCTCCGTTGTCCAGCTGGGTGGGACTCCCCTCACGTGGTACCATTCCTACCTATCATTGGCTGTAAAATGCTTTGAGATGTTTTGAAGTCATGAAAGGTGCTATATAAATGCAAATTCTTTCTTTCTTAATATTCATTCGCCAGTCCTAATTCTCACATTAGTGTGCTATTGACTGGTACCATTGAGTTATGAATAATAACCTACTATTACTAAATGCAAATCACTAAGAATGACAAATTTTAGGCAATCGGGAGATGTACTGTTATTATGTTTCATTGACATGCACAGGAGTTTATCAAGTTGAAAACTGGCATATTATAGAAAAGAAAGAATTTACATTTACTCTGTTGAGTAGATTTTCAACTTGTTCGGGTGTAAAACTAGAATCAATGGACATGAAAATCGTCTGGTTTCTATAATGGGCGGTCGATGGAGGGCAAGTTAAAAATCTACCCCAGTGTCTTTCATGTCCTTAGGATATCCCCAATCGTTTTACAACTGTGGTGGATTACCGCCAATCTCACCGCTGTTATAATATCAACCCAGCAGCCACGGTGCTGTTTGTTGAAGGAGGAATGTTGGTCGGGGCACCAGAGAACTGGCTGTCTTTGAATGGTCGCGTGGGATCTGTTAGGTCCATCTGAGCAGGCAGGTGGGGCCTTGGGTTAATGTCTTATAGATGACTCCCTCGGTGCTGCAGTGAAGTGTCACAAGATAAAACATTGAAAACGCTCCAAAAGTACAGTTAACAAGAAGAATGTTTTCTAAGGTCCTGAATTTCCTCGCACGTTCAGCCATTGCACCACCATAACTTCACTGGAAGTACAGCTGAAACCCTTCAATACATACGATCATACCAGGCATAGGGTGAATAATGGAGGGATGCAGCAAGAAATCTTGGAACATCTAAAGCCTTATAGTGTGTGACAGATAAAAAAAACAATCTTGTCCCAGAGCCACCTCAGAGCAATTAATGCCCAAGGTATCAATATCATTGCATTGTTGGACCAAGCAGATACATGATACATGTCTGAACCTTGCAATACAGAAGAAAACTGGCTTACAGCTATCCTGCAACTGGTTACAAGGGACACCAGAGAGCAATGTAGAATAGGTCATATTGGGCCATAATTTGCTGTAGCAGGGCATCCTACTGCATCCGCCGTTAGTTAGACTTGCCCTTGCAAGTGGCTAAAGTGCAAG
This sequence comes from Somniosus microcephalus, assembly GCF_052327205.1. Lineage (NCBI taxonomy): Eukaryota > Metazoa > Chordata > Chondrichthyes > Squaliformes > Somniosidae > Somniosus > Somniosus microcephalus. Next base: position 149,322 of record NW_028225750.1, read on the forward strand.
CTGATAACATCACAGCGAGGGAAACCAGGCATCTGGGTCCTGAGTGAACAGGGCAAGCAACTCTTTCTCTCCTTAACCAATCAGATTGACGGATTGTGAAATTAACAGCGCAAGGGCTGAGAAGAAAATGTAAGTTAAAGTGGGTGAATTCAATGTCAAATCAGGTAGAGAAAGAGAAATGGCGGGAAAGAAAGAATGGATTAAGAGAGCGAGAAAAAAGAGACAGAAAGACAAAGAAAAAATATTAAATTTAAGATTTGACATTATTCAAGTCTCCAACAATTACAACCTGAAGGAATGAAACTCCACACTTATAATAGTTATTTTTCAGTGTCAGAGAGGTTGACTGACAGTAATTAGGACATAGTGCGTTGTTAAAAGGATACTTAGACTGCAGCACAGGACGCAACCACAGATTGCTACATGAATGGAGTGAATGGTGAGCAGAGTGGGAAGGTGAGAATTTGGTGAGAATGGGAAGCCGGTGTATAGGGGGAAGGAGGTGTGTCTAATCTTGAGCAGTAAGAATTTTACAGTTTGTTCAGTGTTTTAGTACTTAGTGCAAGTTAGTGTGTGGGGAAAAATACTTAAAACAGACTAAAAGTAATTACCTATCAATAAATATAGACTAAGATAAGGTAAGGACCAAAGATAAAGAACTAGGATAACTAAACCGGTTTTAAAAAGTGTGAGATTTTCCAGCAGCGTCCACTTGGCTGGGTAAATAATTCCCTGACCCGGCGATGTCACAGGACAGCAGGCTGGTGATTGGTTGGTGAGGAATACATTTTTTTTGGTCTCTAAGCTAGGGAAGTGGTGTAAACGAGAAACTAGGGGCTAGAAATTCATCTACTGACGACACTCTGTAGCACCATGAAATGCAATAAAATGGTGGCTGCCGCTCTTTCGGCAGCTGGTTGCAGGTCCCACGACAGCTGCCATATTCCTCTCCCTCTTTGTACTGCTGGTAACTGGCAGCACCCTGGGAAAAAAAATGGCGGCATGGTGATGTCAATTGGTGTGCAACGCCGACTTAACGTCACCAACGCGAACTTCGACCCTAGCGCGGAATTCAGCACTGGGTCCTAAGCACACCAGGTTAACCTGGTGTGCAAGCAGGCTGACAGTACTGATGTCTGGACCTCTTAAAGGGACACACACATCATTCAGGTAAGTTTAAATTTAAGGGTTTCGACTGTTTTTTTTATTGAAGTAGTGGCTTGCTGCAATAGATGTGGAAAAGTTTTTTTTAAGTGTGTAGGAAGTGCTACTGGACACTTGCAAGGGCTCGGATGGTAAATGAAGGCCTTTGAGAAGACATAAAATACTGTAAATACTCAGTAGGTCACGCAGCATCCGTGGAGAGAAAAACAGAGTTCACGTCTCAGGTCGACATGCTGCCTGACCAACTGAGTATTGTAGGGTTCTCAAAATTCCCACATTCCCCAAAAGTTATGGATAAAGGGGCCTGTTTGGACAAGTTATTAAAAAGGGTACCCAAAAGAAAATGGCTTCTGAAACCTCGTAACCGAGGCCAGCAGGATTTTAGAATTCAAATTCAAATCCTGAAATGAAACCTAATATGCATGGGTCTGTGTGGAAGACTTTGTCATTTTCCTAAAGCCAGACAGCTAAGTAAACACAGAATATGCATCTTTCATCTCGAAACAGTTAACTCAGGATAGAAGTAATCTTGAGGCCATTAACTTTTTGCTACATAATCGGTAACCACTCAAAGGAGCCACCAAGCCAGGAAAAGACGATTAAACATTCATAAATGACAAACAGCCAGGATATTGAAGCCGTTAAAACCAGGAGACAACCGCCCCAAAAGCCATTAAGGTGAATGACTGTAAACACTTTAGATGAGCCCGCCAAAAATTAAACAAAGAACTGACCTGATTTGGTGCGCAGATAAGGGAATGGAGGACCTGTATAATTATAGGCCCACCGGTAGATCAGGAGGTATGCACTCGGGGTACGTTAAAGAATAGAGCCAAACAGCAAGATCGAGGTTTCAGCACGGCAGAAGAGGGCCAGCCATCGGGGTATGTTGAGGAATAGAGCCAAATAGCAAGTTCGAGGAAATAACTGAGGACAATTAGGCTGCAACCACAGCCTTACACGACTGAGCCGACCCCGAAGGCCACCAACCGAGCCCAGCCGCAACGAAATCCAACGACCACCACCAGAAGAACAACCATCCTGCAAGGTAAAGTACCCAATAAAGACTTTACTCTGCAAACTGAGGGAAAAGGGGGTATTTTACCCGGACGACTCCACCGCCGCGCCCTGGGACCACGTGATGACGGCAGGTCCCAAAGGACAAAGAGCGAACCCCATAACCACAACCGGCTTAATCGACAGGTTTTGAACTGTCAAGGAAACCCCATTGGTGAGCATAAATCCCTGACCCCTCTTAGCTCAATCTAGTTAGGTATTGGGGGTGGGACAAGGGTAGGGGGGTTATTAACGTGATTGTTCCCTCGTTGTGCCGTGTGTTCCCCATTCCCAACTAAGTCTAACTTTGTATGCCTGTAATTATTCTAGTGAATTTTCCAGTATTGTAATATTGTTGTGCCTTTTAATAAAATTACAGTTTTCTTGTACCAAACCAATTGTCTACTCTATTTCTGTATCGCCGCCTGTACCTAAGTCCGGTGTCTAGAACCCAGGGGTGTGGGAGCGATTTGAACCGCTCAGAGACAGTCAGGGGCAGAGCTGACTGGGCACATGCCACCCCCTACAGTATTTCCAGCATTTTATGCTGTTATTTCACATTTACAGCATCCGCTTGCAGAGGGAAGAGGAAGACACAGAAGAGGAAGACGCAGAAGAGGAGGAAGCCAAAGAGGAGGAATCAGATGGAAGGATGCATCCCAGACTGCCCCTTTGTGACTAAGATATCTGGGATGGAATCATCCACCTACGGTCCCACTGGCTGGGCAGGCTGCCTCTTCTTGTTGACCCACTGGCTGGGCAGTCTGCATTTCTTGGGAGTGTGAAATGAGGAAGGCATAAGGGTGGATTTGTGCTGATGGGAGGGCGAGAAAGCAAGGGGCGCATGCCAGCAGGAGGATACCAGTATCTTGTATCCTTTCAGCCCCATCGCTGGCCAAGGGCTTAATCATACCACTGCCCAGAATGGTCTGCACCGTCTCCTCCATGTGAGTGAGGTGAAACACAGGGGCTTGTGAGTGCAGCCAGCAAGAGTGAACAACTGGAAGTTTGGTAAGTGTGGGAGTTCGGTGAAGTGGGGGAAGGAGGTGCTTGCTTTTCCTAACTTCTCCCGCAGAGCGGCGGCGGACCTGAATGGGAGCAGACCGAGGCCCGAGAGCAGGGATAAAAGCAGCAGCAGACCTGCATCAACAAGAGAAAACGGCAGTGTGATGTTACAGGTAAGGCAGGTAAGTGATTGATAGTGACTGTGGGCTAAGTATTACGTTAACATATAAATTTAAAAAACTAAACTTAATTTAATTAATTTAATAAACTAAATGAGGTAAATAATTTGATTAACACTAAACTAATTCATTAAATAAAATAATGGGAGAACAGGAGATGTGTTGCTGCTGCGATATGTGGGAGCTTGTGGACATTTTTGTCCAGGGTGACTACATTTGCGGTAAGTGTCTGCGGCTCGAGGAACTTCGGCTCTGAGTTGAGGAGCTGGAGTCTAAGCTACAGACATTGTGAGACATCAGGGAGGGAGAAAGTAACCTGGACCCTTTGCTCCAGGAGTCGGTCACACCCCTTAGATTAAATACTTTAGAATTGACACGTGGTCAGGGGCAGGAGGGGGTGACTGCGAGTGAGGCAGGTACGGGGAGCCAGGAGGTAGTATTGCAGGAGCCTCAGTCCCTGCACTTGTCCAATAGATTGGAGGTTCTTGCAACTCTTGTGGACAAGTGCGGGGACTGTGGGGAGGACGAGCAAACTGACCACGGCACCCTGGCACAGGAAGCCATTCAAGTGGGGGGAGTAAAAAGGAAGGTGGTTGTAGTAGGCGACAGTATAGTTAGGGGAATAGACACAGTTCTCTGCAGCCAGGAGCGTGAGCCCCGAAGGCTATGTTGCCTACCCCGGTGCCAGGGTAAAGGACATCTCCTCTGGGCTGGAGAAGAAATTGGAGTGGGAGGGGGAGGATCCAGTTGTCATGGTCCAAGTAGGTACCAATGACATAGGTAGGACAAAGAAAGAGGTTCTGCTGAGAGAGTTTGAGCAGCTAGGGACTAAATTAAAAAGCAGTACCACTAAGGTCATAATCTCTGGATTATTACCAGAACCCTGAGCAAATTGGCATAAGGTCAATAGGATCAGGGAGATGAATATGTGGCTCAAAGATTGGTGTGGGAGAAGTGGGTTTCAATTCATGGGGCACTGGCACCAGTACTGGGGAAAGAGAGAGCTGTTCCATTGGGACGGACCATGCTGGGACCAGAGTTCTAGCAAATCGAATAACTAGGGAGGTAGATTACTCCTCGTGGGGAAATCTAGAACTTGGGGAATAGTTTCAGAATAAAGGATCACCCTTTTAGAACTGAGATGAGGAGGAATTTATTCTCTCAGAGGGTTGTAAATCTGTGGAATTCTCTACCCCAGAGAGTCGTGGAGGCTGGGTCATTAAATACATTTAAGGTGGAGATAGACAGATTTTTGCAAGATAAGGGAGTGAAGGGTTATGGGGAGCGGGCAGGGAAGTGGCTTTGAGCCCAAGATCAGCCATGATCTTATCTTCAGTGTGCCAGTGCAGCCTTCGGTCGCCTGAGGAAGAGAGTGTTTGAAGACCAGGACCTCAAACCCGGCACTAATCTCATGGTCTACAGGGCAGCAGTGATACCTGCCTTGCTGTATGCCTCAGAGACATGGACCATGTACAGCAGGCACCTCAAAGCACTGGAGAGGTACCACCAATGCTGCCTCTGCAAGATCCTGCAAATCCATTGGCAGGATAGGCGCACCAGCGTCAGTGTTCTTGTTCAGGCCAACATCCCCAGCATCGAAGCTCTGACCACGCTCAATCAGCTCCGATGGACGGTCACATTGTCCGCATGCCCGATACGAGACTCCCCAAAAAAGCGCTCTACTCGGAGCTCCGGCATGGCAAGAGAGCCCCAGGTGGGCAGAGGAAACGCTTCAAGGACACCCTCAAAGCCTCCTTGAAAAAGTGTAACATCCCCATCGACACCTGGGAATCCCTGGCCCAAGACTGCACAAAATGGAGGAGAAGCATCCGGGAAGGCGCCGAACACCTCGAGTCTCTTCACCGGGAGTAAGCGGAAGCCAAGCGCAAGGAGCGCAAGGAGCGCACGTCAACCCAAGCACCCCACCCACCCGCCCCTTCAACCACCGTCTGCCCCACCTGTGACAGAGACTGTAGGTCCCTCATTGGACTCATCAGTCACCTGCGAACTCATTTTTAACGTGGAAGCAAGTCATCCTCGGTTCCGAGGGACTGCCTAAGAAGAAGGAATGGCGGAGCAGGCTCGAGGGGCCAAGTGGCCTATTCCTGCTCCTATTTCTTATGTTCTTATGTTCTTATAGGGCTTTAAACTAAATAAGGGGGGGGGGTCCCGATGGAGAGAAAAATAGAATGCTAAAGAGAAAAGACAAGGAGGCAGTGCAGGAAAGTGATTGGGGTAAGGAAAACCAGATTGTGTCAGGAAGGGACAGAGCGTACAAACAAAGGAGTGCACTAACAAATAGGGTCCGGGTAAGAAAAAATGGTAATAAGACAAATAGGGCCATAGTACAAAAAAATGTTAAGATGTCTAAAAATGTTAAAAAGACAAATTTAAAGGCACTGTATCTGAATGCATGAAGCATTCGTAATAAGGTAGATGAATTAACAACGCAAATAGATGTAAACGGATACAATATAATTGTGGTTACGGAGACATGGCTGCAGGGTGACCAAGGCTGGGAGTTGAATATCCAAGGATATTTGATATTTAGGAAGGACAAGCAAAAATGAAAAGGAGGTAGGGTGGCGTTATTAGTAAAGGATGAAATCAGAGCAATAGTGAGAAAGGATATTGGCTCAGAAAATAAAGATGTAGAATCAGTCTGGGTGGAGCTAAGAAGCACCAAGGGGCAGAAAACATTGGTGGGAGTTGTCTATGGGCCTCCAAACAGTAGTGGTAATGTAGGGGATGGCATCAAACAGGAAATTAAAGATGCATGTAACAAGGGTACTACAGTAATCATGGGTGACTTTAATCTACATACAGACTGGCCAAACCAAATTAGCAATAATACTGTGGAGGATGAATTCCTAGAGTGTGTACGAGATGGTTTTTTAGACCAGTACGTTGAGGAGCCAACTAGAGAACAGGCTATCCTAGATTGAGTATTGTGCAATGAGAAGGGGTTAATTAATAATCTTGTTTGCGGGGTCCTTTAGGGAAGAGTGACCATAACATGATAGAATTCTTCATTAAGATAGAAAGTGAAGAAGTCCAATCCGAAACTAGGGTCCTAAATCGAAACAAAGGAAACTACGAAGGTATGAATGTGAGTTGACTATGATAGATTGGGGAGCTTCATTAAAAGGCGTGACGGTAGATAGGCAATGGCTAACATTTAAGGAATGAATGCATGAATTGCACCAGTTATACATTCCTTTCTGGCGCAAAAACACAAAGGAAAAGCGGCTCAACCATGGCTAACAAAAGAAATTAAGGATAGTATTAGCTCCTATATAACTCTATAAAGTTGTCAGAAAAAGTAGCAAGCCTGAAGATTAGGAGCAGTTTAGAGTTCAGCAAAAAAGGACCAAGAGATTGATTAAGAGGAGAAAAATAGAGTATGAGAGTGAACTTGCAAGGAATATAAAAGCGGACTGTAAAAGCTTCTACAAGTATGTAAAAAGAAAAAGATTAGTGAAGACAAATGTAAGTCCCTTACAGTTAGAAATTAGAAAATGTATAATGGGGAACAAGGAAAAGCCAGAGTAATTAAACAAATACTTTGGTTCTGTCTTCATGGAAGAGGACACAAATAACTTCCCAGAAATGCTAGGGAACCAAGGGTCTAGTGAGAATAGATAGATTTCTAGACACAAAAGGCATCAAGGGGTATGGGGAAAGAGCGGGAATATGGTATTGAGATAAAGGATCAGCCATGATCATATTGATTGGCGGAGCAGGCTCGAAGGGCCAAATGACCTACTCCTGCTCCTATTTTTCTATGTTTCTATGTGAGGCTCGGAATGGGAGATGTGCCTCGTCATTGGTGCAGATTGTTGGTAAGTGAGTGATTGGGGGTTGCACATTGAGCAGTGTGTAAGACTAGTGGTGCAGTTGGTAGGAGAAAGCTTTTGAAGATGCATTCACTGACTGTGGTAAACCACTGTTGTTAGTATTGTTGTTCACCACTGTTGTTAGTACTGTTGTTCACCACTGTTGTTAGTACTGTTGTTCACTGTTAGTACTGTTGTTCACTCTTGCATATTGTTGTACTTGTCTGTGCATGCCTCAGCTGACTCCGCCCCTGGCTCCACCCTCATGGCTGGGTATAAAGGTCGCTGCTCGGCAGCCCCCAGCCCTTTTGGATACCAGGCAACCACAAGAGGCATGCTCTGTTCTTTGGTAATAAAAGCCTGTTTATTACTTTCTCAATTTCCAGCCTTTTGTAGCAATTGATAGTGCATCAATTTTATTACCAAAGTTAAATGTTGGCTACGGATGCTGATCAACCGATGGCGCAAAACGCTGAGCAGCAGGCGCTGCTGCGAGCCCTCAGACCAACATGCCTGGACCTAGACCCCCAAGAAGCGGGTTCGTCGACTAAATTCGCACAATGGCTGCGTTGCTTTGAGGCGTATCTGGAAGCCTCGACCGTGACTCTTGATGAAAATAAACTGAAAATCCTGGCCTCGAAGGTGAGCCACCAAGTCTATACTTTAATCCAAGATGCGACGACCTACGCGGCGGCTATCGACCTACTGAAAGGGCAGTATGCACGCCCGGTTAACACGGTCTATGCCAGGCACCTTTTAAGATCTCGCAGACAGCAGCCCGGGGAATCGGTGGAGGCCTTCCTACAGGCACTGCGGGTACTCGGACGCGGCTGCGACTGCAAGGAAGTATCGGCCGCGGCACATGCGGAGGGACTGATACGAGACGCTTTCGTTGCGGGTCTAAGGTCCGTCCGACTACTCCCGGCAGAGGCTGCTGGAGAAGGGTGAAATAGACCTGACAAAGGCAGTGTCTCTCGCGCTCTCGCTCGACGCGGCCCACAGAAATATGGACGCTTTCTCCCCTAATCGCCCTGCGCCGTGGACGCCGCAATCTTGGGCCATGGGACCGCCACCTCCGACTGCTGCAGCGATGTCCAAGGCACAAAAATGCTATTTTTGTGGCCAAGCTAAACACCCTAGAGCACGCTGCCCCGCGAAGAATGCTACCTGCTCCGGCTGCGGGAAGAAAGGTCACTACGTTAGCGCCTGCAAAGGGAAGACCGCTAACGCCAGCAGCGCCGCATGCGAACCGTGGGCGCAGCCATCTTGCCCGCCATCTTGGGCTCCCCCAGCCGCGTGGGGATCGGGACCGTGGGCGCCGCCATTTTGTCCGCCATCTTGGACGCCTCCGACTTCGGTTACGGGGGACCCGGACTCCACCACCGCCTCATCGGACGACCGCATCGATGCGCTTGAACATACGCTGGCTTCCGTGATGCTGGATCAATCTCTCCCGCATCAACTGTCCAGGTCCATGATGGACATTACGGTAAACAGCCGCGCCACTACCTGCCTTTTTGACAGCGGGAGCACGGAGAGTTTTATACACCCCGACACGGTGCGCAGTTACTCTCTCCCGGTCCTGCCGATGCGTCATCGCATCTCTATGGCTTCCAAAGCCCAGTCAGCGGAAGTCGGTGGCTACTGTATGGTGACTCTTTCAGTGCGGGGTACTGAATACAAAAATTTTAAACTTCTGGTCCTGCCCGATTTCTGCGCTGCCGTCCTACTGGGGTTGGGTTTTCAGTGCCACCTTAAGAGTGTCACTTTAGCGTATGGTGGACCCCTCCCCCCTCTCACGGTCTGCAGCCAGCAGTTTTTAAATCGCCCGCCGCGCGCCATTTGCAGCCTCTCCACCCTTAAAGTCCCCCCCCCTCCTTGTTCGCTAACCTCACCCGCGACTGTAAGCCCATCGCTACCAAAAGTAGGCGTTACAGTGCCGGGGATAGGGGTTTCATTAAATCCGAGGTAGTGAGACTCCTGAAGGAAGGGATTATCGAGAGCAGCAATAGCCCATGGCGAGCACAAGTGGTGGTGGTGAAGACTAGCGGAAAACAGCGCCTAGTTATTGACTACAGCCAGACGATCAATCGCTACACCCAGTTGGATGCATACCCACTCCCCCGCATATCTGACATGGTCAATCAGATAGCACAATACCAGGTGTTCTCGACGATTGATCTGAAGTCGGCATACCACCAGCTCCCCATCAGGGCTGAGGACCGCCAGTACACAGCTTTTGAAGCTGACGGTCGGCTCTATCACTTTCTCAGAGTTCCCTTCGGCGTCACCAACGGAGTTTCTGTCTTCCAACGGGAGATGGACCGGATGGTTGACCAGAACGCGCTCCAGGCCACTTTCCCATATCTAGACGACGTTACCATCTGCGGCCACGACCAGCAGGACCACGACGTTAATCTAGGGAAATTCGTCCGGACGGCCCAGCAGCTGAATCTCACATACAACAAAGACAAATGTATGTTTCGTACTAAGCGCCTTGCTATTCTTGGCTGCGTAGTGGAGAACGGAGTCATCGGCCCAGACCCCGATAGAATGCGCCCTCTTATGGAGCTCCCCCTCCCCCACTGCCAGAAAGTACTGAAGAGATGCCTGGGGTTTTTCTCTTACTATGCTCAGTGGGTGCCCAACTATGCGGATAAAGCCCAACCCCTCATCAAGTCCGCCTCCTTCCCCCTGACAGCAGAGGCCTGTGCAGCCTTCACTCTCATAAAAAGCGATATTGCGAAGGCCACAATGCACGCTGTGGATGAGTCCCTCCCTTTTCAAGTGGAGAGCGACGCATCCGACTTTGCCCTAGCTGCAACCCTTAACCAGGCGGGGAGACCCGTGGCCTTTTTCTCAAGGACCCTCCAGGGCCCCGAGATTCGACACTCCTCTGTCGAAAAGGAGGCCCAGGCCATTGTGGAAGCCGTGCGACATTGGCGGCATTACCTGGCCGGAAAACGATTTACCCTGCTCACTGACCAGCGTTCAGTAGCTTTTATGTTTCATAATAAGCAGCGGGGCAAAATCAAGAATGACAAGATATTAAGGTGGAGAATCGAACTCTCCACCTACAATTACGATATCTTGTACCGGCCCGGGAAACTCAATGAGCCCCCAGATGCCCTATCACGCGGTACGTGCGCCAACGCGCAGGTTGATAGATTACAGACCCTCCACAATGACCTCTGCCACCCGGGGGTCACCAGGTTCTTCCATTTTATCAAATCCCGTAACCTGCCCTACTCCATCGAGGAGGTCAGGACCATGACCAGGAACTGCCAGATCTGTGCCGAGTGCAAGCCGCATTTTTATAGGCCAGACAGAGCGAGCCTGATCATAACCACGCGCCCCTTCGAGCGGCTGAGCATCGATTTTAAAGGGCCCCTCCCCTCCTCTGACCGCAATGTGTACTTCCTCAATATAATTGATGAGTACTTCCCGTTTGCCATCCCTTGCTCGGACATGACCAGTACCACGGTCATTAAATGTCTGAATGACCTCTTCGCATTGTTCGGTTTCCCTAGCTATATCCATAGCGACAGGGGCTCATCTTTTATGAGCGACGAACTTCGGCAGTACCTGCTCGCGAGAGGCATTGCTACGAGCAGGACCACCAGCTACAACCCCCGGGGTAACGGCCAGGTGGAAAGGGAGAATGCGACAGTCTGGAAGGCAGTCCTTTTAAACTTAAAATCTAAGGGCCTTCCGACCTCCCGCTGGCCGGAGGTCCTCCCTGCGGCTCTCCATTCCATTCGGTCACTGCTCTGTACACCCACCAATGCCACTCCTCACGAGAGAATGTTCTCCTTCCCCAGGAAGTCCACATCGGGGATTTCGCTACCAACATGGCTGACTTCTCCAGGCCCCGTCCTACTGCGGAAGCACGTGAGGACCCATAAGGCGGACCCCCTGGTCGAGAGGGTGAGCCTCCTCCACGCCAACCCACAGTATGCTTACGTGGTGTACCCGGACGGGCGGGAGGACACAGTCTCCATTCGAGACCTCGCACCTGTGGGTGCTCCTGAAACACCCTCTTCGCCACCCACCGCTACTCCTGCCTACCCCCAGGACACAGTCCCCGCACGAGACCTCGCACCTTCGGGTGCCTCTGAGAGACCACCATCGCTACCTCCCATTACCCATGCTCTGACCCCTGTAGACGGCATGCAGCAGCCCCAGAGTCCGCCACCTGCTACTCCTCCTCTGAACGAGACACCGGGTTCAACGTTGGATGCTGCACCATCACCGCCGCTGCTGCGACGCTCAGGACGGCTTACAAGGCCTCCTGATAGACTTCAGTACATGAATTTTTAGTGCACTTCACCCCGCCGGACTCAATTCTAAACAAGGGGTGAATGTGGTAAACCACTGTTGTTAGTATTGTTGTTCACCACTGTTGTTAGTACTGTTGTTCACTCTTGCATATTGTTGTACTTGTCTGTGCATGCCTCAGCTGACTCCGCCCCTGGCTCCACCCTTATGGCTGGGTATAAAGGTCGCTGCTCGGCAGCCCCCGGCCCTTTTGGATACCAGGCAACCACAAGAGGCATGCTCTGTTCTTTGGTAATAAAAGCCTGTTTATTACTTTCTCAATTTCCAGTCTTTTGTAGCAATTGATAGTGCATCACTGACCTTGACCAGTGGTCTGATGTCATGAAGCTTCTTTAAGCACTGGACACAGGAGGTGGAGGTGACACTGCTGGCAGTGACGGCCTTAGTGATGTACTCCCACATCATTCTTTCTGGAGGGCCTCCTGACCCCTGTGGGTAGAGGGCCTGTGTTGCAGTGTTGACCCTCTGCACAAAGATGGAGTACTGCGTGTGGGACCCTTGGTACCCCTTCCCTGGCTTGCTGAGCCATTTGTGTTAGTGTTGAGGCAGTTTTCCCATTTGTTGAGGTTAGGAAGGTAATTCAGCCTTAACAGCTGACTATTCACATTTGGAACTTCTTTTAAGTATTGATTATTTCTTAAAAGGCAGAAAGGGCCAAAAACTAAATTGATTCACTGCATTTTATTTTGTATTGCTTCAGTGTGCATGACCCCTTTAATTCTCATACCTCTTCATTGCCCACAATTCCTTGAGCTCCACTGCTTCGCTCACAGATGCTGTGGGAAGCTGCAACGCCGGACCTGGACAGGAACTTCATCCCGAATCCCTCCAGCAATGCCACCAGGATGGCGTTACACAGAAGGTGAGCGCTGCGCCACCTATCTCCATGCCCCCCAGACCAATTTCATTCGCTTAGCATTGCGGCCATTTCCAGTGGCCGTTAACTGCAGGTGCTGGTAACACCGGCAACTTTGCTGGCAAACATGAATTTTTCCCCCTAGTAGCCTATAACTGACACTTTAGTAAATTAGTAAACTAGTTAAATGAATTAGTATAAAAAATAAAACAAGTGAACTTTATATAAAACTTTAATTCATCTATATATATAAATCTATCCATATATATAAAACTAGCTGGGGGAGCCCGGCTTTGCCAGGGCTGTTTTGGGCCAGGCGGTTTAAATCGAGTCCCAGGCTTTGGGGCCTCTCTGTGTCCCTCTGTGAATCTGCTGCCGGGCAACATTTTAAATCGAGTCCCAGGCTTTAGGGCCCTGTCTTGGTGTCCCTCTCTCAATCTGCTGCTGGGCAACATTTGTACCTTTTAATACCTTGAAAGATGAAACTAAGTACTTATAAAACGTTTTTGGTAAATATTTTAAAAATAACATAAGAGATACTAACTTTTTCGAAGCCGGATCAGCAGATTTTGAGCTGGAAGTAAATGGGTTTTTTAGCTTGAGGCAATGGCTGCCACATCCCTGAGATGAAAACGATTAGTCCCGCCCACAGATGCAGCGATTGGCCAACCATCAGGCAACCGAACTGTAGGATTGGTCAATCGTGATGGCACAGGATTGGTCGAACCTCGACGTCAGTCAATCAATGCTAAGTAGCAGATAATGAGTTTAATTTTGAAGGTTTTTTGCATAAGGCGCGAACAATTTTCATCCGACCAAAAAGTAAATACGATTACGACCGTCCCGGAACCGTAAGCTTTCTTTGAAGGTAACGCGGGCGCAGGTACGCCCTATAATTTTCGAGCGCATAGCCGGACAGACGCACACCGGAGGACAGAAGGACAGACAGACAGACAGACAGATCGATCCGTTTATATATATATATATAATAGATATATACTACTATCTACTATATTATATTACTAGCTGGGGGTGCCCGGTGGTGCCGAGGCTTTTTCGAGGGCATGTTGTTGTTGGAAGAGAGAGAGAGAGCGAGTGGGGGGGGGGGAAAGAGAGAGAGAGAGAGCGGGGGGGGAAGAGAGAGAGAGAGCGGGGGGGGAAGAGAGAGAGAGAGCGAGTGGGGGGGAAGAGAGAGAGCGAGTGGGGGGGAAGAGAGAGAGCGAGTGGGGGGGAAGAGAGAGAGCGAGTGGGGGGGAAGAGAGAGAGCGAGTGGGGGGGAAGAGAGAGAGCGAGTGGGGGGGAAGAGAGAGAGCGAGTGGGGGGGAAGAGAGAGAGCGAGTGGGGGGGAAGAGAGAGAGCGAGTGGGGGGGAAGAGAGAGAGCGAGTGGGGGGGAAGAGAGAGAGCGAGTGGGGGGGAAGAGAGAGAGCGAGTGGGGGGGAAGAGAGAGAGCGAATGGGGGGGAAGAGAGAGAGCGAGTGGGGGGGAAGAGAGAGAGCGAGTGGGGGGGAAGAGAGAGAGCGAGTGGGGGGGAAGAGAGAGAGCGAGTGGGGGGAAGAGAGAGAGCGAGTGGGGGGGAAGAGAGAGAGCGAGTGGGGGGGAAGAGAGAGAGCGAGTGGGGGGGGAAGAGAGAGAGCGAGTGGGGGGGAAGAGAGAGAGCGAGTGGGGGGGAAGAGAGAGAGCGAGTGGGGGGGAAGAGAGAGAGCGAGTGGGGGGGAAGAGAGAGAGCGAGTGGGGGGGAAGAGAGAGAGCGAGTGGGGGGGAAGAGAGAGAGCGAGTGGGGGGGAAGAGAGAGAGCGAGTGGGGGGAAGAGACAGAGCGAGTGGGGGGGGAAGAGAGAGAGCGAGTGGGGGGAAGAGAGAGAGCGAGTGGGGGGAAGAGAGAGAGCGAGTGGGGGGGAAGAGAGAGAGCGAGTTGGGGGGAAGAGAGAGAGCGAGTTGGGGGAAGAGAGAGAGCGAGTTGGGGGGAAGAGAGAGAGCGAGTGGGGGGGAAGAGAGAGAGCGAGTGGGGGGGAAGAGAGAGAGCGAGTGGGGGGGAAGAGAGAGAGCGAGTGGGGGGGAAGAGAGAGAGCGAGTGGGGGGGAAGAGAGAGAGCGAGTGGGGGGGAAGAGAGAGCGAGTGGGGGGGAAGAGAGAGAGCGCGTGGGGGGGAAGAGAGAGAGCGAGTGGGGGGAAGAGAGAGAGCGAGTGGGGGGAAGAGAGAGAGCGAGTGGGGGGAAGAGAGAGAGCGAGTGGGGGGAAGAGAGAGAGCGAGTGGGGGGAAGAGAGAGAGCGAGTGGGGGGGAAGAGAGAGAGCGAGTGGGGGGGAAGAGAGAGAGCGAGTGGGGGGAAGAGAGAGAGCGAGTGGGGGGAAGAGAGAGAGCGAGTGGGGGGAAGAGAGAGAGCGAGTGGGGGGAAGAGAGAGAGCGAGTGGGGGGGAAGAGAGAGAGCGAGTGGGGGGGAAGAGAGAGAGCGGGGGAAGAGGGAGGGGGAAGAGGAAGGGGGAAGAGGGAGGGAGGGGAGGGAAGAGTGAGAGACAGCCAGACAGAGTGAATACACACGCTGAAGATGGGCTGCTGAATTTTTAGTGTTTTTAGTGTTTAAAGTGGGGGAAAAAAAGGTTCATTTCAAGTTTAAAAGGTTTTAAAGTTAAATTTAGTTCGAGTTAAGTTAGTTTAGTTTGTTTAGTTAAGTTTAAGTTTAGTTTAGTCTAGATTAAGTAAGGAAGGAAAAGACCACCAAAGAGACCACCAAAGGAAAAAAAACCAGAGGAAATTAGAAAAAAAAAGCCAAAGAAAAAAAAAGAAATAAGGGAAAAAAAAAAAATATATACAAACCAAAGAACAGCGGCCGCACGGGGCCACAGCAGCAGCAGAAGCGAGGTGACTCGGCCGCATCGGGAACCGAGGCGCGAAGGCCGCACGGAAACGCAGCGGCAGCCGGGAGCGAGGAGACTCGGGGAGGCCGCTTCGGGAAACGAGGCGAATCGGGGAGGCCGCACGGAGACGCAGCGGCAGCCGGAACGAGGTGACTCGGGGAGCCCGAGCGGCGAACGAGACACGGCCCGATCGGCGGCCGCAGTCCAGCACCCGAGCGACGACCGTAGTCCAGCACCCGAGCGACGGCCGCAGTCCAGCACCCGAGCGACGACCGCAGTCCAGCACCCGAACGGCGAACGAGGCACAGCCCGAGCGGCGGCTGGGATAGAAAGCCCGGGAAAGGCCCGAGGAGCCAGGCCCAGAGACCTCTGAGGCGAAGGGGAGCAACCAGAAGGCTTCCAGAAGCAAACCAAGACTGTGAGTACAGGGCCCAGGGAGGGAGACTGAAGCCAGGGAAAGGCCCGAGGAGCCAGGCCGAGACAGAGGCACAGAGACCTCTGAGGGGGGAGGGGAACAGCCCGAAGGCACCGGGAAACAGCGGCTCACAGACCCAGACCTGAGAAGGGTGAACCCAGAAGCCGAGGCCCAGGGACCACGGGGTCGGAGAGGGGGACCGGGAAAGTTCGCGAACAGGGAGAGGGAAACACCAAACCCGGGGCCCCAGAAAAGCTTATTCTAAGATCAACAATACTTTACCAAAAATGAGCGAATCAGAAGATCCACAACAGCCCCGCTTCCAGATTCCCCCCAACACCGCAAAAAAAGCTATAAAAGCGATCAAGCATGAGCAGATGAGAGAAAAACCAGAAACACTTTTTGCTGACTGTTACAACAATGGGACAAAAAGTAACCTCATTTTCTACTCAGATCAGCCAGTGGCTTGGATCACAGCAATAAAATCACACTATACCAATGTTAAGCTAGAAAATACCGCAAATGGGTCCATAATGAAAATTAACACACCAGGAGACAGTTCAACTACGACGGTCAACGCGTACAATACCGGAACAATATTAGTGCAAGGCAACCTCGACAAATTTGCAACAGCCTTCAGGACACTGAAAAAATTAACTAAGGGGGGAAGGAACAGCCCCAGAGTGGCCCGCACTCCCCCCAACATTGACAACTTACCAGGAGAAAATCTGCCTGGTCAGAGGTGAACGAGCCACACAGTTCAAACCAGACACCAACCCCGGGGAACCACAGCCACACGATACAACTGACAAACCCCAGCATAACTACCAGGGAGGAAGCCACACATAGTCCCCCTTACCATTCCCAGCTCACCAAGAGAAGAGCAGCATAGCCAGGAAGTGAGTGAGCCCTCCAGGGCCGACCAGCCTAGCCAGGAAGTGAGTGAGCCTTCCAGGGCCGACCAGACACATACCCCGGGATCACACAGCCAGATACAACCAAAAGATAAATTTAATCAATTAGAGATAGAGGTGGTTAAACTTAGAGAGGACTTCCTCAAAATGAATGACTATCAAAATCAGGAGAGGGAGAGACACAAGAGAGAGCTGAAGCTACTTGAGAACCAGGTGAATCTACTTAGGAATCAGGTGAAAGAGCCTGCAGGAAAAAGAAGAGAGCCATAGAGGAGAGATAACACCATTAGACCAGCAACCAGAGGCTAGAGATAAGACAAGACAGAGCCGGAAGGAACGGCTGCACTCCCACACGGAACAAAAGCAACAGACACACAATACAAGGGGTGCCACACAGACCGACCAGCATGCTGACTCGCAATCTTCCCCCACCACCGTGGAACCACAAGCGGGCCGCTCACAAGAGGTACACACACACCAGACACCCCAGCCCAGCACACACACTATGAGTCCAAGCGAAAGCCACCAGACAGTAAACACAAACAAGGCTGACGTCGTAATACTCATGGACTCAAATGGGAAATTTCTATGGGAGAAAAAGCTATTCCCTAGAAGTAAAGTAGAAAAAGATCTGGTGCCCAACAACAAACAGAGCCATGGGATGGCTGACCAAAGCCAGATTAGGCTCCCCCCAACACATAATAATACACACGGGCACAAATGACCTAAAGACCCAACAGAAAGAAGTAGCAACATCGCTCAGAGCAATGATTAGGAAAGCAAGCAGTACATTTCCAAAACACTAGAATCACTGTTTCCACAATATTGCCGAGAACAGACTTCAACAACAACACAATTCATGAGATAAATGCCAGCATAGCAAGAGACTGCGAATCAAACCACAACGTACACCTGGCCCAACACCCCACCCTCGATGAGGAATGTCTTTACGACCACGTCCACATCCAAAGGCAAAGGAATATCGATCTTTGCTAAAGCCCTGAAGGACGTCGCTTTTAACCGGGTCCATACCCAGACTCCAAGAGGACCCCCCCCCGACCACCAGAGATCAGCGGGGTACATATCAGGAACACTACAAGGACCACCAACACACCAACCGAGACCAGAGAGGATCCCCATGCAAAACAACAATATCAGACCTGCACCACTCCTGTCCCACAGGGGAATAGGACCGCTCCAGACAGACAGAGGGAGAGATGCACAGGACGTACGCAATACCTCAGACAGAAAACAATCCATTAAGAGACAATAAGCAGATGTGCAGCAGCATCTACTTCCGCCTTATGGATCAAGGACTAATTAATAGAAAGAACTGTAACCAAATTGTATTAACTTTTATAGACAACTGATGTGGTCTTTTTTTTCCCCACACTTAGACACGACAAACACGTACCACTCTTTAACCTATCATAGTAAAAGATCAAAACTTAACATGAAATCCTTATATATTTCGACCTGGAATATCCAAGGTCTACGCTCTTCACTGCGAGAAGTGAAAAGTAGGACCCCAGAGTTCATAGATGAAACTAAAGACCTAGATATTATCATTTTACAGGAAACTTGGTATAAAGGAAAAGGACACACTGGCTGTCCCCAAGGGTACACTGAGCTGGTGGTCCCCTCCAATAAATTACCAAGTGTAACCCAAGGCAGAGACTCCGGAGGCATACTGATCTGGTTTAAAACAGAACTTAAGAATTACATCAAATTTATAAAAAAGGGCGAAAACCATATGTGGCTCAAACTTGAGAGGGAGATTATCTCAAACACCCAAGATGTTTACATTTGCGCACTTTATATCCCTCCAATCGATTCCCCGTACTTTAAAGAGGACACCTTCTCCAACATGGAGGGGGAAATTATCCAATACCAGGCCCAGGGGAACGTGTTGATCTGTGGGGACCTCAATTCAAGAACGGGCGAAGAACCAGACTTCACCAATAATCAGGGAAACAATTACGTTTTCGGGAATAACCACTTTGACATCCCTTCCCTTCCATACAGGCATAACTGCGACAAGCAGTCAAATACCAATGGAAAACAGCTACTACAGCTCTGTCGAAACCTGGGTCTGTACATTGTCAATGGTAGGTTCATAGGAGACCTCCTAGGAAGATCGACCTATTGCTCACCTCTTGGCTGCAGCACAGTAGACTATATGATTACAGACTTAGACCCATCCTCTTTCAGAGCATTCACAGTCAAACCACAAACAACACTGTCAGATCACAGTCAAATTACTATGTTCCTCAAAAAGACAGAAACAAACAACATAGAAACACAACCCAGTAAACTGTACAACACCAAAAAATCGTACAGATGGGGCAAAAACGACACGGAAAAATACCAGAAAACAATTAGCAATGCATCAACTCAAGCTCTCTTAGACACCTTTCTGGATAACATATACACTCACAATAAAGAAGGCGTAAACCGGGCAGTTAGTAAACTAAACAATATTTTTGATAATTTGGCAACAAATGCAAACTTGAAAGCTCGCAAGAACAAACCCAAAACAAAAAACTATGAAAAATGGTTTGACCGAGATTGCCATAACATGAGGAAAAAACTTAGAAAAATATCAAACCAAAAACACAGACATCCAGAAAACGAGGAACTACGCCTTACTTATTGTCAGACACTAACACAATACAGAAACACACTCAGAACCAAAAAAGAGCAATATATTAAGAATACACTCAGCTCCATGGAGGAATCCATAGATTCCAATTGTTTCTGGGAAAACTTGAAAACACTACACAAAAAACAACACGACGATTTGGCCATTCAAAATGGGGACACATGGGTAAACCACTTTGAAAAATTATACCAGAAAAACACACTAAGACCAGAGCAACACCAAATATGCAAAAAACTGGAAAAGCTAGAAATGGCCATAAAAGATAACCAAAACCCGCTGGACGCCATAATAACAGAAAAAGAACTTCTTGAAAAACTCAAGGACCTGCGACCAGGAAAAGCCTGCGGGACAGACGGCATACTAAACGAGATGATTAAACACACAGACAACAAAATGAAACTGGCTATCCTAAAACTCTTCAACTTGGTTCTGAGTGTCGGTTATTTCCCTGATATCTGGAACAAAGGACTCATAACGCCCATATACAAAAGTGGGGATAAAATCGACCCAAACAACTATCGAGGCATCTGTGTAAACAGTAACCTGGGGAAGGTATTCTGTAGCATCATAAACAAAAGACTTATAAACTTCCTTGAGGAGCACAATGTCTTGAGTAAAAGCCAAATTGGATTCCTGCCAAACTATAGAACATCCGATCATATCTTCACCCTACAGACCCTAATTGACAAACACGTTCACCATAACAAAAGCAAAATCTACGCATGCTTTGTAGATTTCCAGAAGGCTTTCGACTCCATCTGGCATGACGGTTTATTCCTGAAACTTATCGAAAGTGGGGTAGGAGGGAAAACATATGATGTAATTAAATCAATGTATACAAACAACAAATGTGCAGTTAAAATTGGAGACAAACAAACAAAATACTTCCCACAGGGGCGGGGGGTGACGCAGGGCTCGCCAATCTCACCGACACTCTTTAATATTTACATAAATGGATTGGCAAAACTACTTGAACAATCTACAGCACCCGGCCTCACCCTATATGAATCCAAGGTTAAATTCCTCCTCTATGCAGACGACCTGGTTCTGCTGTCACCTACTAAAGAGGGGCTACAGCAAAACCTGGACCTGCTGGAGTCGTACTGCCAGACTTGGGCCCTGACAATAAATCCCCAAAAAACCAAAGTCCTTGTGTTCCAGCAAAGATCCAAACATCAGGGACCCAAAATAAATTTCACAGTAGGAACAACCAAAATTGAACAAACCACTAACTACACATACTTGGGCTTAAAAATCAGTTCTACGGGAAACTTCAAACTGGCTGTGAATGAACTGAAAGAGAAAGCAAGAAGGGCTTTCTATGCCATCAAAAAATCAATCCAAATAGAAATCCCAATTAGCATTTGGCTCAAAATTTTCAAATCAGTAATTGAACCAATTGCACTCTATGGCAGTGAGGTATGGGGACCGCTAACTCAACAAGAATTTGCAAAATGGGACAAACACCCAATTGAGATCCTACATGCAGAATTCTGTAAAAGTATCCTCCGGACTCAAAGGAAAACAGTAAACAATGCATGCAGGGCGGAACTAGGCCAATATCCATTAATAATCACTATCCAAAAAAGAGCCACCAAATTTTGGAATCACCTACAAATGAGCAATCCCCAATGCTATCACTACGACGCCCTGAAATGCCAAGAGCTGACCATAAAGAAGAATACCCTCAGTCAACTAGTCCTGGGACTCAGTGAAGTAACTACTAACAATACTAACAATAACCAGCCCCAGGACAGTGACAGGGTAACACAAAGAATTCGACCCAACACAATCGTCGCTAAGCAAAAGGAAAAATATCTGACATATTGGGCAGAAACAACAAAAACCCAAAGCAAACTCAATTGCTACTTGGCCCTAAACAGACAATACAACATAGCTGATTACCTGACCATGGTAAAGGATAACAAACTGAGAAGAACCTTGACAAGGTACAGACTTAGCGAACATAGCCTAGCGATCGAAAAAGGCAGACACAGGCAGACCAGGCTGCCAAGAGAGGACAGGATATGCTCGCACTGCAGTCAGGGAGTGGTGGAGACAGAGATGCACTTCCTCACAGCTTGTGGAAAATATCAGGGCATCAGGGAGAATTTCTACCAAAAATTCTCACAAATATGCCCTGATTTCAGAAATCTGAATGACAACCAAAGACTCCCATTCCTACTGGGAGAGGAGAGAAGCTGTGTAACACTGGCGGCACGCTATGTTGCAGCTTGCCATGAACAGAGAGCCAACCAGTAGACTAAGAAAGGAGTGTATATAAACGGTGCGAATGTATATTTGTACGCTCAGGGATATGCCTGTTTATACACTGTATGAATAGAACTGCGTTTGTGTGGTAAACCATGGATGTGTTTTGATGCTTTGGCAACATAAGATGTAACTTATCATGCCAATAAAGCAATTTGAATTGTGAATTGTGAATTGGGAAGAGGGAGGGGGGAGAGGGAGGGTGTGGTAAACCACTGTTATACCTGCCTGTGTGTGTGTTTGTATTCCACTGTGTACATGTCTGTACATGCCTCGGCTGACTCCTCCCACGAGTCCAGGTATAAAGTTGACTGCTCCACAGTCCCTCTGTATTCTGGACTGGTCGACCACTCGAGGCACACCTTCATTCTCTTGTTAATAAAAGCCTGTTAGTTACTCGCTTAACCTCAGTCTTTTGAGTAATTGATAGCGCATCAATTTTATGAACAAGATTTTTTATAATGGAGAAGATCCTCACACCAGCATGCCTGGACTTAGACCATCGGGTGGCGGAGCATCCACCAAGTTTGCTCACTGGCTTAAGTGCTTTAAAAGATTCCTGATCGCCTCCGCTGCAACGGTCAAATCGAATGAGGACAAACTGGATGTTCTGACCTCCAAAGTGAACCACCGAGCGTACTCGGTCATCCAGGACGCGACCTCGTACACGGCTGCTCTCAAGCTCCTCAAGGACCAGTACACGCGCCCAGTGAACGAGATGTACGCCAGGCACCTCCTGGGGAGTCGTAAACAACAACCTGGGGAATCGACCGAGGAATACCTTCAGGCACTGTCTGTGCTTGGCCGGGCCTGTGGTTGTAAGGATGTAAAGGCCGCCGTGTACACAGAGGAACTTATCCGGGACGCTTTTGTGGCAGGCCACAGGTCCAATTACACCCGACAGCGACTGTTGGAGCAGAGTGACCTCGACCTCAACAAGGCCTCTGAACTCGCACTATCATTGGACGCAGCCTACCGGGGCATGGATGCCTACTCCTCTGCACCGTGGACGCCACGGGGAACGACAGCCTGGGACACGGTAGGACCGTCTCATAGCGCCGTGCCACCCCAGCCACATCCCAGCAACGGCCCAACTACCGCAGCAGTGTCCCAAGGCCAGAAATGCTACTTCTGTGGCCAGGCCAAACACCCCAGAGCGCGCTGCCCGGCGAAAAATGCGATCTGCTCGGGCTGCGGGAAGAAGGGACACTACGCCAGCGTCTGCAGGGTCAAAGCCACCCCGAACCCCAGCAGCGCCGCGTGTGGGCCATGCGGGCCGCCATCTTGGGCCTCCCCAGCCATGTGCGAACCACCGGAACAGCAGCCATTTTGGATGCCTCCAGCCACATGGGGATCATGGACGCCGCCATCTTGGACGACAGCTGGGATGTAGCAGGCCCCCAACACCGCCTCATCTGATACCCGCAGCGACACACCGACCCCTACGCTGGCCTCCGTTACGCTGGACCAAGCGAGACCGCACCAACTGGCCCGGTCCACAATGGACATTAAGGTAAATGGTCATGAAACAACCTGCCTTTTTGACTCTGGGAGTACGGAGAGCTTCATCCACCCCGACATGGTGCGGCGTTGCTCTCTCCCAGTCCTGCCTGCGCACCAGCGGATTTCTATGGCCTCCGAGTCCCAGTCGGCGGACATTGGCGGCTACTGCGTGGTGACACTCTTAGTAGACGGGACTGTGTACGATAATTTTAAACTTCTGGTCCTGCCCCACCTCTGCGCTGCCGTTCTACTGGGGTTAGATTTTCAGTGCCACCTTAAAAGTGTTACGATGACGTACGGTGGACCCCTCCCCCCACTCACAGTCCGCACCCAGCAGCTTCCAAATTGCCCGCCGCGCACCAGGTGCAACCTCTCCACACTCAGAGTCACCCCCCACTGTTTGCTCACCTCACCCCCGACTGTAAGCCCATCGCCACAAAGAGCAGGCGATACAGTGCCGGGGACAGGGTTTTCATTAAAACCGAAGTGGAGCGGCTCCTGAAGGAGGGGATTATTGAGGGCAGCACCAGCCCCTGGCGAGCCCAGGTTGTGGTCATTAAGACCGGCGAGAAGCAGCGCCTGGTCATCGACTACAGCCAGACAATAAATCGCTACACCCTGCTGGACGCTTACCCACTCCCCCGCATAGCTGATATGGTCAACCAGATCGCGCAGTACCGCGTCTTCTCGACCATTGACCTGAAATCAGCGTACCACCAGCTCCCTATCCGCCCTGAGGACCGCCAGTATACTGCCTTTGAGGCAAACGGCCACCTCTACCACTTCCTTAGGGTTCCCTTTGGCGTCACCTCTGTCTTCCAAAGAGAGATGGACCGGATTGTCGATCAAAATGCGTTGCAGGCCACTTTCCCATATCTAGACAATGTGACCATCTGCGGCCATGACTTGCAGGACCATAACACAAACCTCGAAAAATTCCTCTGCACCGCCCAACTCCTGAACCTGACGTATAACAAGGAGAAGTGCATATTCCGCACAACCCGCCTCGCCATCCTTGGCTGTGTTGTGGAACACGGAGTCATCGGCCCCGACCCCGACCGGATGCATCCCCTTATGGAACTCCCACTGCCCCACTGCCTCAAGGCCCTGAAGAGGTGCCTAGGGTTTTTCTCCTATTACGCCCAGTGGGTCCCCTACTATGCGGACAAGGCCCGTCCGCTGATCAAGTCCACCTCTTTTCCCTTGACGGCAGAGGCCCGCTTAGCCTTCCACCGTATCAAGGAAGACATTGCCAAAGCCACCATGCACGCAGTGGACGAATCCATCCCCTTCCAGGTGGAAAGCGACGTGTCCGACTTTGCCCTGGCCGCTACCCTTAATCAGGCGGGGAGACCCGTGGCCTTCTTTTCACGAACCCTCCAAGGCCCGGAGACCAGACACTCCGCTGTTGAGAAGGAGGCCCAGGCTATTGTGGAGGCTGTGCGTCATTGGAGGCACTACCTGGCCAGAAAATGATTTACCCTGCTCACTGACCAGCGTTCAGTTGCTTTTATGTTTAACAACAAGCAGAGGGGCAAAATCAAAAACGACAAGATCTTGAGGTGGAGAATCGAACTTTCCACCTACAACTACGAGATCTTGTACCGGCCCGGGAAGCTCAATGAACCCCCGGATGCTCTATCGCGTGGCACCTGCGCCAGCGCGCAGATCGATAGACTGCGGGCCCTCCACAATGACCTCTGCCACCCGGGGGTCACCAGGTTCTTCCACTTCATCAAGGCCCGCAACCTGCCTTACTCCATTGAGGAGGTCAGGACCATGACCAGGAACTGCCAAGTCTGCGCTGAGTGCAAACCGCACTTTTATAGACCAGACAGGGCTCACCTGATAAAAGCCACTCGCCCCTTCGAGCGCCTGAGCGTTGATTTTAAAGGGCCTCTCCCCTCCTCCGACCGCAATGTGTACTTCCTCAACATTATTGATGGGTACTCCCGTTTCCCGTTCGCCATCCCCTGCCAGGACATGACCAGTGCCATGGTCATTAAATGTCTGAACGACCTCTTCACCCTGTTCGGTTTCCCCAGCTATATCCATAGCGACCGGGGCTCATCGTTTATGAGCGACGAACTCCGTCAGTACCTGCTCGCTAGGGGTATTGCCACAAGCAGGACCACCAGCTACAACCCCCGGGGGAACGGACAGGTGGAAAGAGAGAATGCGACAGTTTGGAAGGCCGCCCTGCTAGCCTTAAAGTCTAGGGGCCTTCCGACCTCCCGCTGGCAGGATGTGCTCCCCGATGCACTCCACTCTGTTCGGCCACTGCTCTGCACTGCCACTAACGCCACCCCTCATGAGAAAATGTTTGTCTTCCCAAGGAAGTCCACATCGGGGACATCGCTACCGCCATGGCTGACGTCCCCAGGGCCGGTCCTACTGAGAAGACACGTGAGGACCCATAAAACGGACCCCCTGGTCGAGAGGGTCGACCTCCTCCACACCAACCCCCAGTATGCTTACATTGCGTACCCAGACGGGCGGGAGGACACAGTCTCCATACGAGACCTCACACCCTCGGGGGCCCCAGTAACCCACTACCCACTACCACCACCCCCCACGATCCAATATCCAACCCCAGCAGACGGCATGCCTGGGCCCCGCGACCCGCTCGACACCCACGAGGACTACACACCAGTGCCCCAGCCTACGCGGGATTCGACGCCGGAAGCTTCACTACCCCTGCCGTCGCCACGTCGATCACAGCGGCAGACAAGACCTCCGGAGAGACTCCAATACACAAACTTTTAATACACTTCACCCCGCCGGACTCATTTTTAAACAAGGGGTGAATGTGGTAAACCACTGTTATACCTGCCTGTGTGTGTGTTTGTATTCCACTGTGTACATGTCTGTACATGCCTCGGCTGACTCCTCCCACGAGTCCAGGTATAAAGGTGACTGCTCCACAGTCCCTCTGTATTCTGGACTGGTCGACCACTCGAGGCACACCTTCATTCTCTTGTTAATAAAAGCCTGTTAATTACTCGCTTAACCTCAGTCTTTTGAGTAATTGATAGCGCATCAGAGGGGGAGGGGGGGGAAGAGGGAGAGGGGGGGAGAGGAAGGAGAGGGAGGGGAGGGAGAGGGAGGGGAGGGAGGAGAGGGGGGGAGAGGGAGGGGGGAAGAGGGAGGAGAGGGAGGGGGAGGGGGGGAGAGGGAGGGGGGAAGAGGGAGGGGGGGAAGAGGGAGGGGGGAAGAGGGAGGGGGGAAGAGGGAGAGGGAGGGGGGAAGAGGGGGGTGAAGAGGGAGGGGTGAAGAGGGAGGGGGGGAGAGAGGGGGGGAGAGGGAGGGGGGAAGAGGGAGAGGGAGGGGGAGGGGGGGGAAGAGGGAGGGGAAGGGGGAGGGAGGGGGTGAAGAGGGAGGAGGGGAAGAGGGAGGGGGTGGGAAGAGGGAGGGGGAAGAGGGAGGGGGGAAGAGGGATGAGGGAGGAGGGGAAGAGGGAGGGGGGAAGAGGGAGAGAGGGGGAGGAGGGAGGGGGAAGAGGAAGGGGGGAGGAGGGGGAGGAAGGAGGAGGAGGGAGGGAGGGAGAGGGAGGGAGGGAGGGGGGAGAGAGAGGGAGGGGGGAGAGAGAGGGAGGGAAGGAGGAAGAAACCGGGCAGCCCAGACTAAAGATGGCGCTGTTCAGGCCCACATTGAAGTTTCCGCCATGATCAAAGATGGCATCACGAGGAAATTGTCGTGCTGCCAGGATCAAATATGGCGCTGTGGTGTCGCTGCATTGAACTGCTGCCAGGATGAAAGATGGCCGGGCCCAGTTGCCGGGGTAACCCTCCTCCCCTCCCGATCTCCAGAGCCGGTTGCCAGGTTAACCCTTGGGGGGGGGAGAGGGGATAGGGGGCGGGGCAGAAAGGAAAAAAAGCTGTCTGCCAGCCTTCAGGGCGGGTGCGGCCAGCCTTGAAGGTGCGTGATAAGCCGGCGGCCATTTTCTCATGTCGGTTGGAAGCACGGAAAAAAAAAATTTCTTAATTAAAAACTGCAAAATTTCTTTACTTTAAAAAAAGTAGCTGCAAGGTACAAAATCGGAAATCTTCTAACTTTATATGTTCTTTCCTTAAAAACTTTCGGCTTTTGTATATCTTCTAACTTTATATCTTCTTTTGTGAAAACTTTCGGTTTTTGTATATCTTCTAACTTTATATCTTCTTTCCTTAAAAAACTTTCGCCTTTTGAAAACCGAAAGTTTTTTAAGGAAAGAAGGTATAAAGTTAGAAGATATACAAAAGCCGAAAGTTTTTAAGGAAAGAAGATATGAAGTTAGAAGATATAAAAACTGAATTATTTATTCTCTATCTCTTCACTTACGTTGCAATAGTTGCTGCAGTCACTCCAGTGCTCGCGAAGACTAAAGTAACTTTTATTTATTCTATCTTATTAAGCATCAGGCCCCGCCCACACACGCCATAGGATTGGTCAACCATCACGTGATGGGTAAGACCGAAGGGGGGGGGTGAGGGGTGGGAGAAGCTTGCCACAAAACAATTGCCTAGGGTCCAGCATGGCTGGCAACACGCCCAGGCTTAGAGGCCTACCTGCAAAAACGGGGAAAGGTAGGAAAATTAATGAGATTAGATGAAAGATTTAGAAAGTAATTAACTTTTTTTTAAAACAATTTCTGAAAGTAATTAACTTTTTTTTAAAGAATTTCTGTTTTAAAAGGAACTTTTTTTTTTAAAGACGCAGAAAGCGGGAAAAAGAAATGAAAAGTTTGGAATCAAGATGGCGGCGACTCACCTCGGTTCAGAACGATAAGGCCCGCCCACACACGCACCGATTGGCCCGGCGGCACACGCCAGCAACCCGTCGTACGATTGGTCGAGCTCGAGGTCACTCTGTCGCTAATGAGCGGATAATGAGATGCTAATGAGCGGAATGTTAAGGTTTTTCAGATACCGCGGGCGCGATTTTAGCCCGGCCGAAACATAAATACGCTTAAAACCGTTTTGGAAAGGTAAGCTTTCTTTCGACGTAACGCACGCGTAGGTACGCCCTGTAACTTTCGAGCGCATAGCCGCCCAGACGCACACCTGCAGACAGACAGACAGATAGACAGAAGGACAGACAGAAGGACCGATTGTGCCCGGCGGTGCCGAGGCTTTTTCGAGGGCATGTTGTTGTTGGAAGAGAGAGAGAGAGCGACTGGGAGGAAGAGAGAGAGTGACTGGGGGGAAGAGAGAGAGCGACTGGGGGGGAAGAGAGAGAGCGACTGTGGGGGAAGAGAGAGAGCGACTGGGGGGGAAGAGAGAGAGCGACTGGGGGGAAGAGAGAGAGCGACTGGGGGTAAGAGAGAGAGCGGGGGGAGGGGGAAAGGGGAGGGGGAAGGGGAGGGGGGGAAGGGGAAGGGGAGGAGGGGGGAGAGGGAAGGGGGAGGGGGGAGAAGGGGGGAAGGGGGGAGCGGAGGGAGGGGGAGTGAGAGAGGGGGTGGGGGGAGGGGGGGGAGGGGAAGGGGGAGAGTCCACGAGCCCCCTGATCCCCGAGGCTCGCCCCCCCCACCCCCCCGAACTCCCGAGCCCCCTGATCCCCGCCCCCCCCGAGGCTCAACCCCCCCGAACTCCCGAGGTTGGCCCCCCCCCCCCAACCCCAACACCCCAACCCACCCACCACCGCACCAACCCCCCCCTCAACCCCCTCCACCAACCCCCCCCACCAACCCCAACCCCCCCCCACACACCCCCACCCCAACCCACCCCCAACCCCCCACCCACCCAACCCAACCCCCCCCCCACCCAGCACCGAACTCCGGAGGCCCGATCTTCCGAGCACCGGCCCCCCGCCCTCCAGAGCCCCGCCCTCCCGAGCTGGCTTCAAGACCGCCAATTGCGGCTGTGAGACGGCCGGCGGACCCGGTTGCCGGGGTAACCCTTCCCGCTCACCAAGCCCCGGCCGAGATCCGCACTCCCGAGAGCCCCCCCCCGCCCGAGCCGAGCGGGGAACAGAGAGAGACGCCGCGTCTCAGCTGCTCCTGCTGCGCGCGCACCCTGACCCTCGTGGCTGACGCCGTTGCCCCGGGTAACGTGACGGCGGGGGGGTGAGGAGCTTAGCAGAAGCCGTGGGGACAATTACCTAGCTCGGGCCTGGCTGGGCAAGAAAGACCCAGCCTTTGAGGCCTAACAAAAACGGGGAAAGGTAGGAAAAAGAATCTTCAGGTTAGAGAAAATATTTACAAATGAATGAAGTTCTTTTTTAAACAATTTAATAAAAGCAATTTTATTTTCCTGGAAATGTATATTTGAAAAGAAAGACGCAGAAAGCAGGAAAAAGAATGGAAGCAAGATGGCGGCTACTCACCTTGGTTCAGAACGATAAGGCCCGCCCACACATGCACCGATTGGTCGACCATCAGGTCACCAAAGCGTAGGATTGGTCAATCGTCCCGTCACTCGACCGTAGGAGGGCCCGGCCGCACGCGCCAGCAACCCGGCGTACGATTGGTCGACCTCGAGGTCACTCTGTCGCTAATGAGCGGATAATGAGATGCTAATGAACGGAATGTTGAAGGTTTTTCGGATACCGCGGGCGCGATTTTAGCCCGGCCGAAACGTAAATACGCTTAAGACCGTTTTGGAAAGGTAAGCTTTGTTTCGACATAACGCACGCGTAGGTACGCTCTGTAACTTTCGAGCGCATAGCCGGACAGACGCACACCCGAGGACAGACAGAAGGACAGACAAACAGAAAGACAAGTATCCGTTTATATATATAGATAGATAGAAGATAGATAGATACAAATTGAATTGTACGTTCAAAGAATTGAAAAACGCTTTGAACTCAGCATTCTGTGCAGTAATTCCTACTATTTCATATTTTATCATGGATGATTGACAGTTCTGACTTCAGAGGGCTGAGTTAGTGGTGTGAAATTCCCTCACAATCTTAATTTCTGGCAGGCAATCTGAACTCTGGAAGAATGGAGATTCCACCAGGAGATAAGATTGACTGTTTTACCCGAAAGTCTTGTTTTTTGTACGATTCCGTAAATATGTTCCAAGAATAGTATTTTAACCCTTTTTAGACGATTCTCATTTCAGTGTTTTTAAGTGTTCTGTTGATGCAAGTGCTTGTTGTATAATTCGGCTTCTGTGTATGATTTAACCTGTAAATAAATCTCCACAATAGTTTTAGCTTGTACATATTCATCTGTTGGCATGCCAGTTTGCTTATGGAAACCAGCTTTTTGGCAAAAAGCAAAAATGTTGGGGAAATGCCCAAACCGAGAGATTGGCTAGCTTGATCTTTCTTCAAACAAGCATTCT